>NW_025758163.1:0-5280 GCF_021184085.1 Oncorhynchus gorbuscha | reverse complement strand
CCTCTACAGCAGAGGTAACTCTAGGTCTTCTATTCTTATAGTGTCATGTTTTGTCATTAATTATCATGTCTTGTCCCCGTGCTTCCCCTTCTATTCGTTTCCCTCTGCTGGTCTTATTAGGTTCTTTCCCTCTTTCTATCCCTCTCTCTCCCCCTCCCTCTCTCACTCTCTCGCTCTCTCTTCTCTCTATCGTTCCGTTCCTGCTCCCAGCTGTTCCTATTCTCTAATCATCATTTAGTCTTCCCACACCTGTTCCCGATCCTTTTCCCTGATTAGAGTCCCTATTTCTCTCCCTTGTTTTTCCGTTCCTGCCCTGTCGGATCCTCATCTATAATTCACCGTGCTGTGTCTATGTTTTGCCCTGTCGTGTCGTGTTTCCCTCAGATGCTGCGTGGTGAGCAGGTGTCTGAGTCTGCTAGGTTCAAGTGCCTTCCCGAGGCAACCTGCAGTTCTCGATCAAGTCTCCTGTCTGTTCTCGTCTTTACGAGTAGTATTATGCTTTTTGTTTTGTAAAGTTTCTTTCTGGATTAAAACTCTGTTTTCGCCAAGTCGCTTTTGGGTCCTCATTCACCTGCATGACAGAAGGATCCGACCAAGGAATGGACCCAGCGACTACAGACGCCGTAACACTGCCGTCGAGATCCAAGGAGCCATGCTCGCAGACAGCAGAATTGTCTGCCTGCCATGCCGTGGAGAAACCTGGCCGCTCAGGTTTCCGACCTCTGGACAGTTCCAGAGTCAAGTCTCGTGCCACCTGTTACTTCCTGGCCTGCCGAGCCTCCAGAACCTAGGGTTAATAACCCACCTTGCTACTCCGGGCAGCCCACTGAGTGCCGCTCCTTTCTCACCCAGTGTGAGATTGTGTTCTCTCTCCCAACCCAACACATACTCCTAGAGAGAGAGCTCAGGTTGCTACGTCATTTCACTCCTTACTGGCCGGGCCCGAGAGTGGGGCACAGCTATCTGGGAGGCAAGGGCTGATTGTTCTAACAATTACCAGAACTTTAAAGAGGAGATGATTGGTTTTTGACCGTTCAGTTTTGGTGGGGAGGCTTCTAGGGCCCTGGCTTCCCTATGCCAAGGTGATCGATCCATAACGGATTACTCTATAGAGTTTCGTACTCTTGCTGCCTCTAGTGACTGGAACGAGCTGCGCTGCTCGCTCGTTTTCTGGAGTGGACTCCACACAGTGGTCAAGGATGAGATTCTCTCCTCGGGAGGTTCCTCCAGTGTGGACTCTTGATTGCTCGCCATCCGCATGAGAACGACGGGTAGATCTTCGTCACCAGGCTCGTGGAAGAGAGCTCGCATCACGGTGTTTCCCTGCTCCGCATCGCAGCCATCTCCTCCTCTGGCTCTGAGACTGAGCCCATGCAGCTGGGAGACTACTACTAAGGAGAGGGAACGGAGGATCACCAACCGCCTGTGCCTCTGTGCGGATTTGATGGACATTTTGTTAATTCATGTCCAGTAAGAGGCCAGAGCCCATCAGTAGCGGAGGGCTACTGGTGAGCGCTACTACTCAGGTCTCTTCATCTAGATCCTGTACTACTATGTCGGTCCATCTACGCTGGACCGGTTCGGGTGCTACATGCAGTGCCTTGATTGACTCTGGGGCTGAGGGTTGTTTCATGGACGAAGCATGGGTTCGAAACATAACATTCCTTTCAGACAGTTAGACAAGCCTACGCCCATGTTTGCCTTAGATGGTAGTCATCTTCCCAGTATCAGATTTGAGACACTACCTTTAACTTCACAGTATCTGGTAACCACAGTGAGACTATTTCTTTTTGATTTTTCGTTCACCTTTCACACCTGTTGTTTTGGGTCATCCCTGGCTAGTATGTCATAATCCTTCTATTAATTGGTCTTGTAATTCTATCCTATCCTGGAACGTATCTTGTCATGTGAAGTGCTTAATGTCTGCCATCCCCTCCCATTTCTTCTGTCCCCACTTCTCAGGAGGAACCTGGCGATTTGACAGGAGTGCCGGAGGAATATCATGATCTGCGCACGGTCTTCCAGTCGGTCCCGAGAACCAACTCCCTTCCTCCTCACCGGTCGTATGATTGTAGTATTGATCTCCTTCCGGGGACCACTCCTCCTCGGGGTAGACTATACTCTCTGTCGGCTCCCGAACGTAAGTGCTCTCGAGGATTATTTATCTGTGTCTCTTGGCGCCGGTACCATAGTGCCTTCTTCCTCTCCGGCCGGGCGGGGTTCTTTTTGTTAAGAAGAAGGACGGTACTCTCGCCCCTGCGTGGGATTATCGAGGGCTGAATGACATAACGGTTAAGAATCGTTATCCGCCTCCTGTCATCAGCCTTCGAGATTCTGCAGGGAGCCAGGTTCTTTACTAAGTTGGACCTTCGTAACGCTTACCATCTCGTGCGCATCAGAGAGGGGGACGAGTGGAAAACGGCGTTTAACACTCCGTTAGGGCATTTTGAGTACCGGGTTCTGCCGTTTTGTCTCGCCAATGCGCCAGCTGTTTTCAGGCATTAGTTAATGATGTTCTGAGAGATATGCTGAACATCTTTGTTTTTGTCTATCTTGACGATATCCTGATTTTCACCGTCTCGAGATTCATGTTCAGCACGTTCGACGTGTTCCTACAGCGCCTTTTAAGAATTGTCTCTACGTAAAGGCTGAGAAGTGCTCTTTTCATGTCTCCTCCGTTACTTTTCTCGGTTCCGTTATTTCCGCTGAAGGCATTCAGATGGATTCCGCTAAGGTCAAGCTGTCAGTGATTGGCCCGCGCCAAGGTCACGTGTCGAGTTGCAGCGCTTTTTAGGTTTCGCTAATTTCTATCGGCGTTTCATTCGTAATTTTGGTCAAGTTGCTGCCCCTCTCACAGCTCTTACTTCTGTCAAGACGTGTTTTAAGTGGTCCGGTTCCGCCCAGGGAGTTTTTTGTCTTCTAAAAGAACGTTTTACGTCCGCTCCCTATCCTCGTTACTCCTGACGTCACTAGACAATTCATTGTGAGGTTGATCGTTTCAGGTGGCGTGGGAGCCATTCTATCCCAGCGCTTCCAGTCTGACGATAAGGTTCATCCTTGCGCTTATTTTCTCATCGCCTGTCGCCATCTGAGCGCAACTATGATGTGGGTAACCGTGAACTGCTCGCCATCCGCTTAGCCCTAGGCGAATGGCGACAGTGGTTGGAGGGGGCGACCGTTCTGTCGTTTGGACAGACCATAAGAACCTTGAGTACATCCGTTCTGCCAAACGACTTAATGCCCGTCAAGCTCGTTGGGCGTTGTTTTTCGCTCGTTTCGAGTTTGTGATTTCTTACCGTCCGGGTAGCAAGAACACCAAGCCTGATGCCTTATCCCGTCTGTTTAGTTCTTCTGTGGCTTCTACTGATCCCGAGGGATTCTTCCTTATGGGCGTGTTGTCGGGTTGACAGTCTGGGAATTGAAAGACAGGTTAAGCAAGCACTCACGCACACTGCGTCGCGCGCGCTTGTCCTAGTAACCTCCTTTTCGTTCCTGTTTCCACTCGTCTGGCTGTTCTTCAGTGGGCTCACTCTGCCAAGTTAGCTGGTCATCCCGGTGTTCGAGGCACTCTTGCGTCTATTCGCCAGCGCTTTTGGTGGCCGACTCAGGAGCGTGACACGCGCCGTTTCGTGGCTGCTTGTTCGGACTGCGCGCAGACTAAGTCGGGTAACTCTCCTCCTGCCGGTCGTCTCAGACCGCTCCCCATTCCTTCTCGACCATGGTCTCACATCGCCTAGACTTCATTACCGGTCTGCCTTTGTCTGCGGGGAAGACTGTGATTCTTACGGTTGTCGATAGGTTCTCTAAGGCGGCACATTTCATTCCCTCGCTAAACTTCCTTCCGCTAAGGAGACGGCACAAATCATTATCGAGAATGTGTTCAGAATTCATGGCCTCCCGTTAGACGCCGTTTCAGACAGAGGCCCGCAATTCACGTCACAGTTTTGGAGGGGAGTTCTGTCGTTTGATTGGTGCGTCCGTCAGTCTCTCTTCCGGGTTTCATCCCCAGTCTAACGGTCAAGCAGAGAGGCCAATCAGACGATTGGTCGCATACTACGCAGCCTTTCTTTCAGAAACCCTGCGTCTTGGGCAGAACAGCTCCCCTGGGCAGAATACGCTCACAACTCTCTTCCTTCGTCTGCTACCGGGTTATCTCCGTTTCAGAGTAGTCTGGGTTACCAGCCTCCTCTGTTCTCTTCCCAGCTTGCCGAGTCCAGCGTTCCCTCCCGCTCAAGCGTTTGTCCAACGTTGTGAGCGCACCTGGAGGAGGGTGAGGTCTGCACTTTGCCGCTACAGGGCACAGACTGTGAGCCGCCAATAAACGCAGGATTAAGAGTCCAAGGTATTGTTGCGGCCAGAGAGTGTGGCTTTCCACTCGCAACCTTCCTCTTACGACAGCTTCTGTAAGTTGACTCCGCGTTCATTGGTCCGTTCCGTGTCTCCCAGGTCGTCAATCCTGTCGCTGTGCGACTCTTCTTCCGCGACATCTTCGTCGCGTCCATCCTGTCTTCCATGTCTCCTGTGTCAAGCCCTTTCTTAGCCCCCCCGTTCGTCTTCCCTCCCCCTCCCGTCCTTGTCGAGCGCACCTATTTACAAGGTACATAAGATCATGGACATGCGTTCTCGGGGACGGGGTCACCAATACTTAGTGGATTGGGAGGGTTACGGTCCTGAGGAGGTTGGGTTCCGTCTCGGGACGTGCTGGACCGTTCACTCATTGATGATTTCCTCCGTTGCCGCCAGGATTCCTCCTCGAGTGCGCCAGGAGGCGCTCGGTGAGTGGGGGGGGGTACTGTCATGTTTTGTCATTAATTATCATGTCTTGTCCCTGTGCTTCCCCTTCTATTCGTTTCCCTCTGCTGGTCTTATTAGGTTCTTTCCCTCTTTCTATCCCTCTCTCTCCCCCTCCCTCTCTCACTCTCTCGCTCTCTCTTCTCTCTATCGTTCCGTTCCTGCTCCCAGCTGTTCCTATTCCCCTAATCATCATTTAGTCTTCCCACCTGTTCCCGATCCTTTTCCCTGATTAGAGTCCCTATTTCTCTCCTTGTTTTCCGTTCCTGCCCTGTCGGATCCTCATCTATAATTCACCGTGCTGTGTCTATGTTTTGCCCTGTCGTGTCGTGTTTCCCTCAGATGCTGCGTGGTGAGCAGGTGTCTGAGTCTGCTAGGTTCAAGTGCCTTCCCGAGGCAACCTGCAGTTCTCCACGATCAAGTCTCTGTCTGTTCTCGTCTTTACGAGTAGTATTATGCTTTTTGTTTTGTAAAGTTTCTTTCTGGATT
>NW_025758162.1:0-5280 GCF_021184085.1 Oncorhynchus gorbuscha | reverse complement strand
TGTCATGTTTGTCATTCATTGTCATGTCTTGTCCCTGTGCTCCCCATGCTATTCGTTTCCCTCTGCTGGTCTTGTTTGGTTCTATCCTTCTCTCTCCCCCTCCCTCTCTCACTCTCTCGCTCTCTCTTCTCTCTGTCGTTCCGTTCCTGCTCCCAGCTGTTCCTATTCCCCTAATCATCATTTAGTCTTTCCACACCTGTTCCCGATCCTTTCCCCTGATTAGACTCCCTATTTATTCCTTTGTGATCCGTTCCTGTTCCATCGGTTCCTTGTTTTGTATTCCATGCTGTAATTGCGTTTCGCCCTGTCCTGTCGTGTTTTTGCCGTGATTGTGTATCACCCTGTCCTGTCGTGTTTTGTGCCTTCTTCAGACGCTGCGTGTGAGCAGAGTGTCTCAGTTGACTACGGCCTGCGCCTACCCGGCGACCTGCAGTCTGTGGCCGCTTCTCCAGTTGTTTTCCCTCTACTATCTAGAGGATTTCAGTTATTCGGTTTTGAGCATTAATAAACTCTGTTTCTGTTAGAGTCGCGTTTGGGTCCTCCTTCACCTTTCATAACAGAAGGAACCCGTCGAAATGGACCCAGCGACTTCCAGACGCTCGTTACACTACGTCGAGGTCCAGAGGCCATGCTCGGCAGACACGAGCAGGTGTCTGCTGCTCGCCATGCCGTGGAGAACCTGACGCTCAGGTTTCCGACCTCTGGACAGTTCAGAGTCTACGTCTCGTGCCACCTGTTACTCCCTGGCCTGCCGAGCCTCCTGAACCCAGGGTTAATAACCCACCTTGCTACTCCGGGCAGCCCACTGAGTGCCGCTCTTTCTCACGCAGTGTGTGTGTTCTCTCTCAACCCCACACATACTCTAGAGAAGGCTCGGGTTGCTTTCGTCATTTCACTCCTTACTGGCCGGGCTCGAGAATGGGGCACAGCTATCTGGGAGGCAAGGGCTGATTGCTCTAACAGATTCAGAACTTTAAAGAAGAGATGATTTCGGGTTTTTGACCGTTCAGTTTTTGGTGAGGAGGCTTCTAGGGCCCTGGCTTCCTTATGCCAAGGTGAACGGTCCTGTAACGGATTATTCCATTGAGTTTCGCACTCTTGCTGCCTCTAGTGAGTGGAACGAGCCGGCGCTCGCTCGTTTTCTGGAGGGACTCCACGCAGTGGTTAAGGATGAATTCTCTCCCGGGGAGGTTCCTTCAGATGTGGACTCCTTGATTATAAGCCATCCGCATAGAAACGACGGGTAGATCTTCGTCACTGGGCTCGTGGAAGAGAGCTCGCATCAACGGTGTTTCCTGCTCCGCATCGCAACCATCTCCCTCTGGCTTTGAGACTGAGCCCATGCAGCTGGGAGGGATTCGCATCTTTCGAATAAGGAGAGGTAACAGAGGATCACCAGCCGCCTGTGCCTCTATTGCGGAGTTGCTGGACATTTTGTTATTTCATGTCCAGTAGAGGCAGAGCCCATCAGTAGCGGAGGCTACTGGTGAGCGCTACTACTCAGGTCCCTTCATCTAGATCTTGTACTACTATGTCGGTCCATCTGCGCTGGACCGGTTGATGCTACATGCAGTGCTTTGATTGACTCTGGGGCTGAGGTTGTTTCATGGACGAAGCATGGGCTCGGAGAGCATAACATTCCTTTCAGACCGTTAGACAGGCCTACGCCCATGTTTGCCTTAGATAGTCATCTTCCCAGTATCAAATTTGAGACACTACCTTTAACTCTCACAGTATCTGGTAACCACAGTGAGACTATATCTTTTTGATTTTCCGTTCACCGTTTACACCTGTTGTTTTGGGTCACCCCTGGCTTGTATGTCATAATCCTTCTATTAATTGGTCTAGTAATTCTATCCTATCCTGGAACGTTTTCTTGTCATGTGAAGTGTTTAATGTCTGCCATCCCTCCCATTTCTTCTGTCCCTACTTCTCAGGAGGAACCTGGCGATTTGACAGGAGTGCCGGAGGAATATCATGATCTGCGCACGGTCTTCAGTCGGTCCCGAGCCAACTCCCTTCCTCCTCACCGGTCGTATGATTGTAGTATTGATCTCCTTCCGGGGACCACTCCTCCTCGAGGTAGACTATACTCTCTGTCGGCTCCCGACGTAAGGCTCTCGAGGATTATTTGTCTGTGTCTCTTGACGCCGGTACCATAGTGCCTTCTTCCTCTCCGGCCGGGGCGGGGTTCTTTTTGTTAAGAAGAAGGACGGTACTCTGCGCCCCTGCGTGGATTATCGAGGCTGAATGACATAACGGTTAGAATCGTTATCCGCTTCCCTTATGTCATCAGCCTTCGAGGTGCAGGGAGCCAGGTGCTTTACTAAGTTGGACCTTCGTAACGCTTACCATCTCGTGCGCATCAGAGAGGGGACGAGTGGAAAACGGCGTTTAATACTCCGTTAGGGCATTTTGAGTACCGGGTTCTGCCGTTCGGTCTCAATGCGCCAGCTGTTTTTCAGGCATTAGTTAATGATGTTCTGAGAGACATGCTGAACATTTTGTTTTTTGTCTATCTTGACCCGATATCCTGATTTTTTCTCCGTCACTCGGAATTCATGTTCAACGTTCGCGTGTTCTACAGCGCCTTTTAGAGAATTGTCTCTACGTAAAGGCTGAGAAGTGCTCTTTTCATGTCTCCTCCGTTACTTTTCTCGGTTCCGTTATTTCCGCTGAGGGCATTCAGATGGATTCCGCTAAGGTCCAAGCTGTCAGTGATTGGCCCGTTCCAAGGTCACGTGTCGAGTTGCAGCGCTTCTTAGGTTTCGCTAATTTCTATCGGCGTTTCATTCGTAATTTCGGTCAGGTTGCTGCCCTCTCACAGCTCTTACTTCTGTCAAGACGTGTTTTAAGTGGTCCGGTTCCGCCCAGGGAGCTTTTGATCTTCTAAAAGAACGTTTTACGTCCGCTCCTATCCTCGTTACTCCTGACGTCACTAGACAATTCATTGTGAGGTTGACTTCAGAGGAGAGTAGGCGTGGGAGCCATTCTATCCCAGCGCTCCCAGTCTGACGATAAGGTTCATCCTTGCGCTTATTTTTCTCATCGCCTGTCGCCATCTGAGCGCAACTATGATGTGGGTAACCGTGAACTGCTCGCCATCCGCTTAGCCCCTGGCGAATGGCGACAGTGGTTGGAGGGCGACCGTTCCTTTTTGTCGTTTGGACAGACCATAAGAACCTTAGTACATCCGTTCTGCCAAACGACTTAATGCCCGTCAAGCTCGTTGGGCGTTGTTTTTCGCTCGTTTCGAGTTTGTGATTTCTTACCGTCCGAGGTAGCAAAGAACACCAGCCTGATGCCTTATCCCCGTCTGTTTAGTTCTTCTGTGGCTTCTACCAGTCCCGAGGGGATTCTTCCTTATGGGCGTGTTGTCGGGTTAACAGTCTGGGGAATTGAAAGACAGGTTAAGCAAGCACTCACGCACACTGCGTCGCGCGCTTCTTGTCCTAGTAACCTCCTTTTCGTCCCTGTTTCCACTCGTCTGGCTGTTCTTCAGTGGGCTCACTCTGCCAAGTTAGCGGGTCATCCCGGTGTTCGAGGCACTCTTGCGTCTATTCGCCAGCGCTTTTGGTGGCCGACTCAGGAGCGTGACACGCGCCGTTTCGTGGCTGCCTGTTCGGACTGCGCGCAGACTAAGTCGGGTAACTCTCCTCCTGCCGGTCGTCTCAGACCGCTCCCATTCCTTCTCGACCATGGTCTCACATTGCCTTAGACTTCATTACCGGTCTGCCTTTGTCTGCGGGAAGACTGTGATTCTGACGGTTGTCGATAGGTTCTCTAAGGCGGCACATTTCATTCCCTCGCTAAACTTCCTTCCGCTAAGGAGACGGCACAAATCATTATTGAGAATGTATTCAGAATTCATGGCCTCCCGTTAGGCGCCGTTTCAGACAGAGGTCCATAATTCACGTCACAGTTTTGGAGGGAGTTCTGTCGTTTGATTGGTGCGTCCGTCAGTCTCTCTTCCGGGTTTCATCCCCAGTCTAACGGTCAAGCAGAGAGGGCCAATCAGACGATTGGTCGCATACTACGCAGCCTTTCTTTCAGGAACCCTGCGTCTTGGGCAGAACAGCTCCCCTGGGCAGAATACGCTCACGTTCGCTTCCTTCGTCTGCTACCGGGTTATCTCCGTTTCAGAGTAGTCTGGGTTACCAGCCTCCTCTGTTCTCATCCCAGCTTGCCGGTCAAGCGTTCCCTCCGCTCAGCGTTTGTCCAACGTTGTGAGCGCACCTGGAGGAGGGTGAGGTCTGCACTTTGCCGTTACAGGGCACAGACGGTGAGAGCCGCCAATAAACGCAGGATTAAGAGTCCAAGGTATTGTTGGAGGCCAGAGAGTGTGGCTTTCCACTCGCAACCTTCCTCTTCGACAGCTTCTCGTAAGTTGACTCCGCGGTTCATTGGTCCGTTCCGTGTCTCCCAGGTCGTCAATCCTGTCGCTGTGCGACTGCTTCTTCCGCATCTTCGTCGCGTCCATCCTGTCTTCCATGTCTCCTGTGTTAAGCCCTTTCTTCGCACCCCGTTGTCTTCCCTCCCCCTCCGTCCTTGTCGAGCGCACCTATTTACAAGGTACATAAGAGTATGGACATGCGTTCTCGAGGACAGGGTCCCAATACCTAGTGGATTGGGAGGGTTACGGTCTGAGGAGGGAGTTGGGTTCCGTCTCGGGGCGTGCTGGACCGTTCGCTCATCGATGATTTCCTCCGTTGCCGCCAGGATTCCTCCTCGAGTGCGCCAGGAGGCGCTCGGTGAGTGGGGGTACTGTCATGTTTGTCATTCATTGTCATGTCTTGTCCCTGTGCTCCCCATGCTATTCGTTTCCCTCTGCTGGTCTTGTTTGGTTCTATCCTTCTCTCTCCCCTCCCTCTCTCACTCTCTCGCTCTCTCTTCTCTCTGTCGTTCCGTTCCTGCTCCCAGCTGTTCCTATTCCCCTAATCATCATTTAGTCTTTCCACACCTGTTCCCGATCCTTTCCCCTGATTAGACTCCCTATTTATTCCTTTGTGATCCGTTCCTGTTCCATCGGTTCCTTGTTTTGTATTCCATGCTGTAATTGCGTTTCGCCCTGTCCTGTCGTGTTTTTGCCGTGATTGTGTATCACCCTGTCCTGTCGTGTTTTGTGCCTTCTTCAGGCGCTGCGTGTGAGCAGGTGTCTCAGTTGACTACGACCTGCGCCTACCCGAAGCGACCTGCAGTCTGTGAGCCGCTTCTCCAGTTGTTTTTCCCCTCTACTATCTAGAGGATTTCAGTTATTCGGTTTTGAGCATTAATAAACTC
>NW_025758161.1:0-5281 GCF_021184085.1 Oncorhynchus gorbuscha | reverse complement strand
AGATTATAACAGAAAATGACCAAGATGTTCAAATGTTCATAAATGACCAGCATGGTCAAATAATAATAAGGCAGAACAGTTGAAACTGGAGCAGCAGCACAGTCAGGTGGACTGGGGACAGCAAGGAGCCATCATGTCAGGTAGTCCTGGGGCACGGTCCTGGGCTCAGGTCCTCCGAGAGAGGAAAGAAAGAGAGAAATTAGAGAGAGCATATGTGGGGTGGCCAGTCCTCTTCTGGCTGTGCCGGTGGAGATTATAACAGGCGTGGCCAAGATGTTCAAATGTTCATAAATGACCAGCATGGTTGAATAATAGTAAGGCAGAACAGTTGAAACTGGAGCAGGAGCATGGCCAGGTGGACTGGGGACAGCAAGGAGTCCTCATGTCAGGTAGTCCTGGGACATGGTCCTAGGGCCCAGGCCAGTTGAAACTGGAGCAGCAGCATGGCCAGGTGGACTGGGGACAGCAAGGAGTCATCATGTCAGGTAGTCCTGGGGCATGGTTCTAGGGCTCAGGTCCTCCGAGAGAGAGAAAAGAAGGAGAGAAGGAGAGAATTAGAGGCACACTTAGATTTACACAGGACACCGAATAGGACAGGAGAAGTACTCCAGATAAACAAACTGACCCTAGCCCCCCCGACACATAAACTACTGCAGCATAAATACTGGAGGCTGAGACAGGAGGGGTCAGGAGACACTGTGGCCCCATCCGAGGACACCCCCGGACAGGGCCAAACAGGAAGGATATAACCCCACCCACTTTGCCAAAGCACAGCCCCCACACCACTAGAGGAAATCTACAACCACCAACTTACCATCCTGAGACAAGGCCGAGTATAGCCCACAAAGATCTCCGACACGGTACAACCCAAAGGGGGAAACCCAGACAGGCCGACCACAACAGTGAATCAACCCACCCAGGTGACGCACCCCCAGGGACGGCACGAGAGAGCCCCAGCAAGCCAGTGACTCAGCCCCCGTAACAGGGTTAGAGGCAGAGAATCCCAGTGGAAAAAGGGGAACCGGCCAGGCAGAGACAGCAAGGGCGGTTCGTTGCTCCAGAGCCTTTCCGTTCACCTTCCCACTCCTGGGCCAGACTACACTCAATCATATGACCCACTGAAGAGATGAGTCTTCAGTAAAGACTTAAAGGTTGAGACCGAGTTTGCGTCTCTGACATGGGTAGGCAGACCGTTCCATAAAAATGGAGCTCTATAGGAGAAAGCCCTGCCTCAGCTGTTTGCTTAGAAATTCTAGGGACAATTAGGAGGCCTGCGTCTTGTGACCGTAGCGTACGTATAGGTATGTACGGCAGGACCAAATCAGAGAGGTAGGTAGGAGCAAGCCCATGTAATGCTTTGTAGGTTAGCAGTAAAACCTTGAAATCAGCCCTTGCTTTGACAGGAAGCCAGTGTAGAGGGCTAGCACTGGAGTAATATGATCAAATTTTTGGTTCTAGTCAGGATTCTAGCAGCCGTATTTAGCACTAACTGAAGTTTATTTAGTGCTTTATCCGGGTAGCCGGAAAATAGAGCATTGCAGTAGTCTAACCTAGAAGTGACAAAAGCATGGATTAATTTTTCTGCATCATTTTTGGACAGAAAGTTTCTGATTTTTGCAATGTTACGTAGATGGAAAAAGCTGTCCTCGAAATGGTCTTGATATGTTCTTCAAAGAGAGATCAGGGTCAGAGTAACGCCGAGGTCCTTCACAGTTTTATTTGAGGCGACTGTACAACCATTAAGATTAATTGTCAGATTCAACAGAAGATCTCTTTGTTTCTTGGGACCTAGAACAAGCATCTCTGTTTTGTCCGAGTTTAATAGTAGAAAGTTTGCAGCCATCCACTTCCTTATGTCTGAAACACATGCTTCTAGCGAGGGCAATTTTGGTGCTTCACCGTGTTTCATTGAAATGTACAGCTGTGTGTCATCCGCATAGCAGTGAAAGTTTACATTATGTTTTCGAATAACATCCCCAAGAGGTAAAATATATAGTGAAAACAATAGTGGTCCTAAAACAGAACCTTGAGGAACACCGAAATGTACAGTTGATTTGTCAGAGGACAAACCATTCACAGAGACAAACTGATATCTTTCCGACAGATAAGACCTAAACCAGGCCAGAACATGTCCGTGTAGACCAATTTGGGTTTCCAATCTCTCCAAAAGAATGTGGTGATCGATGGTATCAAAAGCAGCACTAAGGTCTAGGAGCACGAGGACAGATGCAGAGCCTCGGTCCGATGCCATCAAAATGTCATTTACCACCTTCACAAGTGCCGTCTCAGTGCTATGATGGGGTCTAAAACCAGACTGAAGCATTTCGTATACATTGTTTGTCTTCAGGAAGGCAGTGAGTTGCTGCGCAACAGCCTTCTCTAAAATCTTTGAGAGGAATGGAAGATTTGATATAGGCCGATAGTTTTTATATTTTCTGGGTCAAGGTTTGGCTTTTTCAAGAGAGGCTTTATTACTGCCACTTTTAGTGAGTTTGGTACACATCCAGTGGATAGAGAGCCGTTTATTATGTTCAACATAGGAGGGCCAAGCACAGGAAGCAGCTCTTTCAGTAGTTTAGTTGGAATAGGGTCCAGTATACAGCTTGAAGGTTTAGAGGCCATGATTATTTTCATCATTGTGTCAAGAGATATAGTACTAAAACACTTGAGCGTCTCTCTTGATCCTAGGTCCTGGCAGAGTTGTGCAGACTCAGGACAACTGAGGTTTGGAGGAATACGCAGGTTTAAAGAGGAGTCCGTAATTTGCTTTCTAATAATCATAATCTTTTCCTCAAAGAAGTTCATGAATTTATCACTGCTAAAGTGCAAGTCATCCTCTCTTGGGGAATGCTGCTTTTAGTTAGCTTTGCCACAGTATCAAAAAGGAATTTCGGATTGTTCTTATTTTCCTCAATTAAGTTAGAAAAATAGGACGATCGAGCAGCAGTAAGGGCTCTTCGGTACTGCACGGTACCATCCTTCCAAGCTAGTCGGAAGACTTCCAGTTTGGTGTGGCGCCATTTCCGTTCCAATTTTCTGGAAGCTTGCTTCAGAGCTCGGGTATTTTCTGTGTACCATGGAGCTAGTTTCTTATGAGACATTTTTTTAGTTTTTAGGGTGCAACTGCATCTAGGGTATTGCGCAAGGTTAAATTGAGATCCTCAGTTAGGTGGTTAACGGATTTTGTCCTCTGGCGTCCTTGGGTAGGCAGAGGGAGTCTGGAAGGGCATCAAGGAATCTTTGTGTTGTCTGTGAATTTATAGCACGACTTTTGATGTTCCTTGGTTGGGGTCTGAGCAGATTATTTGTTGCAATTGCAAACGTAATAAAATGGTGGTCTGATAGTCCAGGATTATGAGGAAAAACATTAAGATCCACAACATTTATTCCATGGGACAAAACTAGGTCCAGCGTATGACTGTGAGAGTGAGTGGGTCAGAGACATGTTGGACAAAACCCACTGAGTCGATGATGGCTCCAAAAGCCTTTTGGAGTGGGTCTGTGGACTTTTCCATGTGAATATTAAAGTCACCAAAGATTAGAATATTATCTGCAATGACTACAAGGTCTGATAGGAATTCAGGGAACTCAGTGAGAAACGCTGTATATGGCCCAGGAGGCCTGTAAACAGTAGCTATAAAAAGTGATTGAGTAGGCTGCATAGATTTCATGACTAGAAGCTCAAAAGACGAAACGTCATTTTCTTTTTGTAAATTGAAATTTGCTATCGTAAATGTTAGCAACACCTCCGCCTTTGCGGGATGCACGGGGATATGGTCACTAGTGTAGCCAGGAGGTGAGGCCTCATTTAACACAGTAAATTCATCAGGCTTAAGCCATGTTTCAGTCAGGCCAATCACATCAAGATTATGATCAGTGATTAGTTCATTGACTATAATTGCCTTTGAAGTAAGGGATCTAACATTAAGTAGCCCTATTTTGAGATGTGAGGTATCATGATCTCTTTCAGTAATGACAGGAATGGAGGTGGTCTTTATCCTAGTGAGATTGCTAAGGCAAACACCGCCATGTTTAGTTTTGCCCAACCCAGGTCGAGGCACAGACACGGTCTCAATGGTGATAGCTAAGCTGACTACACTAACTATGCTAGTGGCAGACTCCACTATGCTGGCAGGCTGGCTAATAGCCTGCTGCCTGGCCTGCACCCTATTTCATTGTGGAGCTAGAGGAGTTAGAGCCCTGTCTATGTTGGCAGATAAGATGAGAGCACCCCTCCAGCTAGGATGGAGTCCGTCACTCCTCAGCAGGTCAGGCTTGGTCCTGTTTGTGGGCGAGTCCCAGAAGAGGGCCAATTATCTACAAATTCTATCTTTTGGGAGGGGGCAGAAAACAGTTTTCAACCAGCGATTGAGTTGTGAGACTCTGCTGTAGAGCTCATCACTCCCCTAACTGGGAGGGGCCAGAGACAATTACTCGATGCCGACACATCTTTCTAGCTGATATGCACGCAGAAGCTATGTTGCGCTTGGTGATCTCTGACTGTTTCATCCTAACATCGTTGGTGCCGACGTGGATAACAATATCTCTATACTCTCTACACTCGCCAGTTTTAGCTTTAGCCAGCACCATCTTCAGATTAGCCTTAACGTCGGTAGCCCTGCCCCGGGTAAACAGTGTATGATCGCTGGATGATTCGCTTTAAGTCTAATACTGCGGGTAATGGATCGCCAATGACTAGAGTTTTCAATTTGTCAGAGCTAATGGTGGGAAGCTTCGGCGTCTCAGACCCCGTAACGGGAGGAGTAGAGACCAGAGAAGACTCGGCCTCTGACACCGACCCGCTGCTTAATGGGGAGAACCGGTTGAAAGTTTCTGTCTGCTGAATGAGCGACACCGGTTGAGCGTTCCTACAGCATTTCCTACCAGAAACCGTGAGAAAGTTGTCCGGCTGCGGGGACTGTGCCAGGGATTTATACTACTATCTGTACTTACTGGTGGCACAGGCGCTGTTTCATCCTTTCCTACACTGAAATTACCCTTGCCTAACGATTGCGTCTGAAGCTGGGCTTGCAGTACAGCTATCCTCGCCGTAAGGCGAGCACAGCGGCTGCAATTAGAAGGCATCATGTTAATGTTACTACTTAGCTTCGGCTGTTGGAGGTCCTGACGAATCGTGTCCAGATAAAGCGTCCGGAGTGAAAAAGTCGAGGAAAAAATAAATATATGAACGGTAATTAAAAAGTGAAACCCGTAAAGTTGTCAGGTAGCAAAATAGGTTGGCAACAAAACGCACAGCAATTTGAAAACAAGCCTGCAAGTT
>NW_025758159.1:0-5281 GCF_021184085.1 Oncorhynchus gorbuscha | reverse complement strand
ATGATATATAGCTGGGTCTGATATTATAGATGTATAGCTGGGTCTGATATTACAACATGATATATAGCTGGGTCTGGATATTACTATAGATGATATATATTGGTCTGATATTATAGATATATAGCTGGTCTGATATTATAGGATGTATAGCTGGGTCTGATATTATAGATGATGTATAGCTGGGTCTGATATTATACATGATATATAGCTGGTCTGATATTATAGATGTATAGCTGGGTCTGATATTATAGATGCATAGCTGGGTCTGATATTATAGATGTATAGCTGGGTCTGATATTATAGATGTATAGCTGTCTGATATTATAGATGCATAGCTGGGTCTGATATTATACATGATATATAGCTGGGTCTGATATTATAGATGTATAGCTGGGTCTGATATTATAGATATATAGCTGGGTCTGATATGATAGATGATATATAAAGGGTCTATTATACATGATATATAGCTGGGTCTGATATTATGATGTATAGCTGGGTCTGATATTATAGATGATGCTGGGTGATATTATAGATGATGTAGCTGGATGTCTGATATTATAGATGTATAGCTGGGTCTGATATTATAGATGATATAGCTGGGTCTGATATTATAGATGATGTAGCTGGGTCTGATATTATAGATGTATAGCTGGGTTCGATATTATAGCTGGGTCTGATATTATAGATGATGTATAGCTGGGTCTGATATTATAGATGTATAGCTGGGTCTGATATTATAGATGATATATAGCTGGTCTGATATTATAGATATATATAGCTGGGTCTGATATTATAGATGATATATAGCTGGGTCTGATATTATAGATGTATATTGGTCTGATATTATAGATGATGTATATTGGGTCTGATATTATAGATGATATATAGCTGGGTCTGATATTATAGATGATATATAGCTGGTCTGATATTATAGATGATATATAGCTGGGTCTGGATATTATAGATGTATAGCTAGCTCTGATATTATAGATGATATATAGCTGGGTCTGATATTATAGATGATATATAGCTGTCTGATATTATAGATGATATATATTGGCCCGATATTATAGATGTATAGCTGGGTCTGATATTATAGATGTATAGCTGGGTCTGATATTATAGATGTATAGCTGGGTCTGATATTATAGATGTATAGCTGGGTCTGATATTATAGATGCATAGCTGGGGTCTGATATTATAGACATATAGCCGGGTCTGATATTATAGATGATATATAGCTGGGTCTGATATTATAGATGATATATAGCTGGCCTGATATTATAGATGTATAGCTGGGTCTGATATTATAGATGATATATAGCTGGGTCTGATATTATAGATGTATAGCTGGGTCTGATATTATAGATGTATAGCTGGGTCTGATATTATAGATGATGTATAGCTGGGTCTGATATTATAGATGATATATAGCTGGGTCTGATATTATAGATGTATAGCTGGGTCTGATATTATAGATGTATAGCTGGGTCTGATATTATAGATGATGTATAGCTGGGTCTGATATTATAGATGATATATAGCTGGGTCTGATATTATAGATGTATAGCTGGGTCTGATATTATAGATGATATATAGCTGGGTCTGATATTATAGATGATATATAGCTGGGTCTGATATTATAGATGATATAGCTGGGTCTGATATTATAGATGTATAGCTGGGTCTGATATTATAGATGATATATAGCTGGGTCTGATATTATAGATGTATAGCTGGGTCTGATATTATAGATGATATATAGCTGGGTCTGATATTATAGATGATATATAGCTGGGTCTGATATTATAGATGATATATAGCTGGGTCTGATATTATAGATGATATATAGCTGGGTCTGATATTATAGATGATATATAGCTGGGTCTGATATTATAGATGTATAGCTGGGTCTGATATTATAGATGATATATAGCTGGGTCTGGATATTATAGATGACATATAGCTGGGTCTGATATTATAGATGTATAGCTGGGTCTGATATTATGATGATATATGCTGGTCTGATATTATAGATGTATATAGCTGGCCTGATATTATAGATGATATAGCTGGGTCTGATATTATAGATGATATATAGCTGGCTCCGATATTATAGATGATATATAGCTGGGTCTGATATTATAGATGATATATAGTGTATATTATAGATGGTTGAAGGGTCTGATATTATAGATGTATATAGCTGGGTCTGATATTATAGATGTATAGCTGGGTCTGATATTATAGATGTATAAAGGTCTAGATGATATATAGCTGGGTCTGATATTATAGATGATATAGCTGGGTCTGATATTATAGATGTATATAGCTGGGTCTGATATTATAGATGTATAGCTGGGTCTGATATTATAGATGATATATAGCTGGGTCTGATATTATAGATGTATAGCTGGGTCTGATATTATAGATGATATATAGCTGGGTCTGATATTATAGATGATATATAGCTGGGTCTGATATTATAGATGATATATAGCTGGGTCTGATATTATAGATGATGTATAGCTGGGTCTGATATTATAGATGTATAGCTGGGTCTGATATTATAGATGTATAGCTGGGTCTGATATTATAGATGTATAGCTGGGTCTGATATTATAGATGATATAGCTGGGTCTGATATTATAGATGATATAGCTGGGTCTGATATTATAGATGTATATGCTGGGTCTGATATTATAGATGTATAGCTGGGTCTGATATTATAGATGATATATAGCTGGGTCTGATATTATACATGATATATAGCTGGGTCTGATATTATAGATGTATAGCTGGGTCTGATATTATAGATGATATATAGCTGGGTCTGATATTATAGATGTATAGCTGGGTCTGATATTATAGATGTATAGCTGGGTCTGATATTATAGATGATATATAGCTGGGTCTGATATTATAGATGTATAGCTGGGTCTGATATTATAGATGATATATAGCTGGGTCTGATATTATAGATGTATAGCTGGGTCTGATATTATAGATGATATAGCTGGGTCTGATATTATAGATGTATAGCTGGGTCTGATATTATACATGATATATAGCTGGGTCTGATATTATAGATGATATATAGCTGGGTCTGATATTATACATGATATATAGCTGGGTCTGATATTATAGATGATATATAGCTGGGTCTGATATTATACATGATATATAGCTGGGTCTGATATTATAGATGATATAGCTGGGTCTGATATTATAGATGTATAGCTGGGTCTGATATTATAGATGTATAGCTGGGTCTGATATTATAGATGATATATAGCTGGGTCTGATATTATAGATGTATAGCTGGGTTCGATATTATAGATGTATAGCTGGGTCTGAATTATAGATGTATAGCTGGCCCGATATTATACATGATATATAAAGGTCTGATATTATACATGATATATAGTTGGGTTCGATATTATACATGATATATACGGGTCTGATATTATACATGATATATAGCTGGGTCTGATATTATAGATGATATATAGCTGGGTCTGATATTATACATGATATATAGCTGGGTCTGATATTATACATGATATATAGCTGGGTCTGATATTATAGATGATATATAGCTGGGTCTGATATTATAGATGATATATAGCTGGGTCTGATATTATAGATGATATATAGCTGGGTCTGATATTATAGATGATATATAGCTGGGTCACAATATTATAGATGATATATAGCTGGGTCTGATATTATAGATATAGCTGGGTCTGATAATATAGATGATATATAGCTGGGTCTGATATTATAGATGATATATAGCTGGGTCTGATATTATAGATGATATATAGCTGGGTCTGATATTATACATGATATATAGCTGGGTCTGATATTATAGATGTATAGCTGGGTCTGATATTATAGATGTATAGCTGGGTCTGATATTATACATGATATATAGCTGGGTCTGATATTATAGATGATATATAGCTGGGTCTGATATTATACATGATATATAGCTGGGTCTGATATTATAGATGTATAGCTGGGTCTGATATTATACATGATATATAGCTGGGTCTGATATTATAGATGTATAGCTGGGTCTGATATTATACATGATATATAGCTGGGTCTGATATTATAGATGTATAGCTGGGTCTGATATTATAGATGATATATAGCTGGGTCTGATATTATAGATGATATATAGCTGGGTCTGATATTATAGATGTATAGCTGGGTCTGATATGATACATGATATATAGCTGGGTCTGATATTATAGATGTATAGCTGGGTCTGATATTATAGATGATATATAGCTGGGTCTGATATTATACATGATATATAGCTGGGTCTGATATTATAGATGATATATAGCTGGGTCTGATATTATACATGATATATAGCTGGGTCTGATATTATACATGATATATAGCTGGGTCTGATATTATAGATATATAGCTGGGTCTGATATTATACATGATATATAGCTGGGTCTGATATTATAGATGTATAGCTGGGTCTGATATTATACATGATATATAGCTGGGTCTGATATTATAGATGATATATAGCTGGGTCTGATATTATAGATGATATATAGCTGGGTCTGATATTATAGATGATATATAGCTGGGTCTGATATTATACATGATATATAGCTGGGTCTGATATTATACATGATATATAGCTGGGTCTGATATTATAGATGATATATAGCTGGGTCTGATATTATAGATGATATATAGCTGGGTCTGATATTATAGATGATATATAGCTGGGTCTGATATTATAGATGATATATAGCTGGGTCTGATATTATAGATGATATATAGCTGGGTCTGATATTATAGATGATATATAGCTGGGTCTGATATTATAGATGATATATAGCTGGGTCTGATATTATAGATGATATATAGCTGGGTCTGATATTATAGATGTATAGCTGGGTCTGATATTATAGATGATATATAGCTGGGTCTGATATTATAGATGATATATAGCTGGGTCTGATATTATACATGATATATAGCTGGGTCTGATATTATACATGATATATAGCTGGGTCTGATATTATAGATGATATTAGCTGGGTCTGATATTATAGATGTATAGCTGGGTCTGATATTATACATGATATATAGCTGGGTCTGATATTATACATGATATATAGCTGGGTCTGATATTATACATGATGTATAGCTGGGTCTGATATTATAGATGATATATAGCTGGGTCTGATATTATACATGATATATAGCTGGGTCTGATATTATACATGATATATAGCTGGGT
>NW_025758158.1:0-5282 GCF_021184085.1 Oncorhynchus gorbuscha | reverse complement strand
TGTCATGCAGGTGATAGAGGACCCAAGCGACATAACAGAAACAGAGTTTATTCAAGTCAAACAGGGAATAACAGAAATCCTCTAGTCTGTAGGGGAATGACAAGAGAAACGGCCACAGACTGCAGGTAAACCGGGTAGGCGCAGGCCGTAGTAGACAGAGACACCTGCTCACACGCAGCATCTGATGAAGGCAAAAACCGACAGGACAGGGCGAAACACAATCACAGCATGGTGAATACAAAACAAGGAACCGACGGGACAGGAACGGAACACAAAGGGATAAATAGGGACTCCAATCAGGGAAAGGATCGGGAACAGGTGTGGGAAGACTAAATGATGATTAGGGGAATAGGAACAGCTGGGAGCAGGAACGAACGATAGAGAAGAGAGAGCGAGAGAGTGAGAGGGGAGGAGAGAGAGGGATAGAAGGAGGGGAAAGAACCAAATAAGACCAGCAGAGAAACGAATAGCATGGGGAGCACAGGGACAAGACATGATAATAAATGACAAACATGACAGTACCCCCCACTCACCGAGCTCCTGGCGCACTCGAGGAGAATCACTGGCGGCAGCGGAGGAAATCATCGATGAGTGAACGGTCCAGCACGTCCGGAGGCGGAACCCAACTCCTCTCCTCAGGACCCGTAACCCTCCCAATCCACTAGGTATTGGTGACCCCGTCCCGAACGCATGTCCATGATCTTATGTACCTTGTAAATAGGTGCGCTCGACAAGGACGGGAGGGGGAGGGAAGACGAACGGGGGTGCGAAGAAAGGGCTTAACACAGGAGACATGGAAGACAGGATGGACGCGACGAAGATGTCGCGGAAAGAAGCAGTCGCACAGCGACAGGATTGGCGACCTGGGAGACACGGAACGGACCAATGAACCGCGGGAGTCAACTTACGAGCTGTCGTAGAGGGAAGGTTGCGGTGGAAAGCACTCTCTGGCCGCAACAATACCTTGGACTCTTAATCCTGCGTTTATTGCGGCTCTCACCGTCTGTGCCCTGTAACGGCAAAGTGCAGACCTCACCCTCCTCCAGGTGCGCTCAGCATTGGACAAACGCTTGAGCGGAGGAGCGCTGGACTCGGCAAGCTGGGATGAGAACAGAGGAGGCTGGTAACCCAGACTACTCTGAAACGGAGATAACCCGGTAGCAGACGAAGGAAGCGAATTGTGAGCGTATTCTGCCCAGGAGCTGTTCTGCCCAGAACGCTGGGGTTTCTGAAAGAAAGGCTGCGTAGTATGCGACAATCGTCTGATTGGCCCTCTCTGCTTGACCGTTAGACTGGGGATGAAACCCGGAAGAAGAGGACGGGCGCGCAATCAAAACGACAGAACTCCCTCCAAAACTGTGAGCGTGAATTGCGGGCCTCTGTCTGAAACGGCGTCTAACGGAGGCCATAATTCTGAATACATTCTCAATAATGATTTGTGCCGTCTCCCTTAGCGGAAGGAAGTTTAGCGAGGAATGAAATGTGCCGCCTTAGAGAACCTATCGACAACCGTCAGAATCACAGTCTTCCCCGCAGACAAAGGCAGACCGGTAATGAAGTCTAGGCAATGTGAGACCATGGTCGAGAAGGAATGGGGAGCGGTCTGAGGCGACCGGCAGGGAGGAGAGTTACCCGACTTGTGCGCGCAGTCCGAACAAGCAGCCACGGCGGCCGCGTCACGCTCCTGAGTCGGCCACCAAAAGCGCTGGCGAATAGAGCGCAAGAGTGCCTCGAACACCGGGATGACCAGCTAACTTGGCAGAGTGAGCCCACTGAAGAACAGCCAGGCCCAAGTGGAAACAGGGAGCGAAAGGAGGTTACTAGGACAAGCGCGCGGCGACGCAGTGTGCGTGAGTGCTTAGCAACCTGTCTTCAATTCCCCAGACTGTTAACCGACAACACGCCCATAAGGAAGAATCCCCTCGGGATCAGTAGAAGCCACAGAAGAACTAAACAGACGGGATAAGGCATCAGGCTTGGTGTTCTTGCTGCCCGGACGGTAAGAAATCACAAACTCGAAACGAGCGAAAAACAACGCCCAACGAGCTTGACGGGCATTAAGTGGTTTGGCAGAGCGGATGTACTCAAGGTTCTTATGGTCTGTCCAAACGACAAAAGGAACGGTCGCCCCCTCCAACCACTGTCGCCATTCGCCTAGGGCTAAGCGGATGGCGAAGCAGTTCCACGATTACCCACATCATAGTTGCGCTCAGATGGCGACAGGCGATGAGAAAAATAGCGCAAGGATGAACCTTATCGTCAGACTGGAAAGCTGGGATAGAATGGCTCCCACGCCTACCACCTCTGAAGCGTCAGCCTCGACAATGAATTGTCTAGTGGCGTCAGGAGTACGAGGATAGGAAGACGGGCTAAAAACGTTCTTTAGAAGATCAAAAAGCTCCCTGGGCGGAACCGGACCACAAAAACCGTCTTGACAGAAAGTAAGAGCTGTGAAAGGGGCAGCAACTTGACCGAAATTACGAATGAAACGCCGATAGAAATTAGCGAAACCTAAAAAAGCTGCAGCTCGACACGTGACCTTGGAACGGGGCCAATCACTGACAGCTTGGACCTTAGCGGAATCCATCTGAATGCCTTCAGCGGAAATAACGGAACCGAAAAGTAACGGAGGAGACATGAAAAACACTTCTCAGCCTTTACGTAGAGACAATTCTCAAAAGGCTGTAGAACACGTCCGAACGTGCTGAACATGAATCTCGAGTGACGGGAGAAAAAATCAGGATATCGTCAAGATAGACAAAAACAAAATGTTCAGCATGTCTCTCAGAACATCATTAACTAATGCCTGAAAAACAGCTGGCGCATTGGCGGGCCGAGCGGCAGAACCGGTCACTCAAAATGCCCTAGCGGTGTTCGCCGTTTTCCACTCGTCCCCCCTCTCTGATGCGCACGAGATGGTAAGCGTTACGAAGGTCCAACTTAGTAAAAAGCACCTGGCTCCCTGCAGAATCTCGAAGGCTGATGACATAAGGGGAAGCGGATAACGATTCTTAACCGTTATGTCATTTCAGCCTCGATAATCCACGCAGGGGGCGCAGAGCCGTCCTTCTTCTTAACAAAAAAGAACCCGCCCGGCCGGAGAAGAAGGCACTATGGTACCGGCGTCAAGAGACACGACAAATAATCCTCGAGAGCCTTACGTTCGGGAGCCGACAGAGAAGTATAGTCTACCTCGGGGAGGAGTGGTCCCCGGGAAGGAGATCAATACTACAATCATCGACCGGTGAGGAGGAAGGGAGTTGGCTCGAGACCGAGCTGAGGCCGTGCGCAGATCATGATATTCCTCCGGCACTCCTGTCAAATCGCCAGGAGTTCCTCCTGAGAAGTAGGGACAGAAGAAACGGGAGGGATGGCAGACATTAAACACTTCACACATGACAAGAAAGCACGTTCCAGGATAGGATAGAATTACTAGACCAATTAATAGAAGGATTATGACATACTAGCCAGGGATGACCCAAAACAACAGGTGTAACGGTGAACGGAAAATCAAAAAAGAAATAGTCTCACTGTGGTTACCAGATACTGTGAGTTAAAGGTAGTGTCTCAAATTTGATACTGGGAAAGATGACTACCATCTAAGGCAAACATGGGCGTAGGCCTGTCTAACGGTCTGAAAGGGAATGTTATGTTTCCGAACCCATGCTTCGTCCATGAAACAGCCCTCAGCCCCAGAAGTCAATCAAGGCACTGCATGTAGCACCGAACCGGTCAGCGTAGATGGACCGACATAGTAGTACAAGATCTAGATGAAGGGACCTGAGTAGTAGCGCTCACCAGTAGCCCTCCCGCTTACTGATGGGCTCTGGCCTCCTACGAGGACATGAATTAACAAAATGTCAGCAACTCCGCAATAGAGGCACAGGCGGTTCAGTGATCCTCCGTTCCCTCTCCTTAGTCGAGATGCGAATCACCTCCCAGCTGCATGGGCTCAGTCTCGAAGCCAGAGGAGGGAGATGGTTGCGATGCGGAGCAGGGAAACACCCCGTTGATGCGAGCTCTCTTCCACGAGCCCGGTGACGAAGATCTACCCGTCGTTCTATGCGGATGGCGAGAGCAATCAAAGAGTCCACATCTGATGGAACCTCCCGGGAGAGAATCTCATCCTTAACCACTGCGTGGAGTCCCTCCAGAAAACGAGCGAGCAGCGCCGGCTCGTTCCACTCACTAGAGGCAGCAAGAGTGCGAAACTCAATAGAATAATCCGTTATGGACCGTTCACCTTGGCATAAAGGAAGCCAGGGCCCTAGAAGCCTCCTACCAAAAACTGAACGGTCAAAAACCCGAATCATCTCCTCTTTAAAGTTCTGGAATCTGTTAGAGCAATCAGCCCTTGCCTCCCAGATAGCTGTGCCCCATTCTCGAGCCCGGCCAGTAAGGAGGTGAAATGACGTAAGCAACCCGAGCTCTCTCTCTAGAAGTATGTGTTGGGTTGGAGAGAGAACACAATCTCACACTGCGTGAGAAAGGAGCGGCACTCAGTGGGCTGCCCGGAGTAGCAAGGTGGGTTATTAACCTAGGTTCTGGAGGCTCGGCAGGCCAGGAAGTAACAGGTGGCACGAGACGTAGACTCTGGAACTGTCCAGAGAGGTCGAAACCTGAGCGGCCAGGTTCTCCACGGCATGGCGAGCAGCAGACAATTCCTGCTCGTGTCTGCCGAGCATGGCTCCTTGGATCTCGACGGCAGTGTAACGAGCGTCTGAAGTCGCTGGGTCCATTCCTTGGTCGGTTCCTTCTGTCATGCAGGTGATAGAGGACCCAAAAGCGACATAACAGAAACAGAGTTTATTCAAGTCCAAACAGGGAATAACAGAAATCCTCTAGTCTGTAGAGGGAATGACAAGAGAAGCGCCACAGACTGGTGTCGTCTGGCAGTAAGAGGCCGTAGTAGACAGAGACATCGTTCACACGTTACATCTGATGAAGGCAAAAACACGACAGGACAGGGCGAAACACAATCACAGCATGGTGAATACAAAACAAGGAACCGACGGACAGGAACGGAACACAAAGGAATAAATAGGGTTCTAATCAGGGAAAGGATCGGGAACAGGTGTGGGAAGACTAAATGATGATTAGGGGAATAGGAACAGCTGGGAGCAGGAGCGGAGCGATAGAGAGAAGAGAGAGCGAGAGAGTGAGAGGGGGAGGGGAGAGAGAGGGATAGAAGGAGGGAAAGAACCAAATAAGACCAGCAGAGGGAAACGAATAGAATGGGGAGCACAGGGACAAGACATGATAATAAATGACAAACATGACAC
>NW_025758157.1:0-5282 GCF_021184085.1 Oncorhynchus gorbuscha | reverse complement strand
ATCTACAGTAAAGAACACCATGACTACAGTAAAAGAACACCATGTCTACAGTAAAGAACAGTAAGAAGAACACCATGCCTACAGTAAAGAACACCATGTCTAAAGTAAAGAACACCATGACTACGGTAAAGAACACCATGTCTACAGTAAAGAACACCATGCCTACAGTAAAGAACACCATGTCTACTGTAAAGAACACCATGCCTACAGTATAGAACACCATGTCTACAGTAAAGAACACCATGAGTATGGTAAAGAACACCATGTCTACAGTAAAGAACACCATGAGTATGGTAAAGAACACCATGTCTACAGTAAAGAACACCATGTCTACAGTAAAGAACACCATGCCTACAGTATAGAACACCATGACTACAGTATAGAACACCATGACTACAGTATAGAACACCATATCTACAGTAAAGAACACCATGACTACGGTAAAGAACACCATGCCTACAGTATAGAACACCATATCTACAGTAAAGAACACCATGACTACGGTAAAGAACACCATGCCTACGGTAAAGAACACCATGTCTACAGTATAGAACACCATATCTACAGTATAGAACACCATGTCTACAGCAAAAGAACACCCATGACTACGGTAAAGAACACCATGTCTACAGTAAAGAACACCATGTCTACAGTATAGAACACCATGTCTACAGTAAAGAACACCATGACTACGGTAAAGAACACCATGTCTACAGTATAGAACACCATATCTACAGTAAAGAACACCATGTCTACAGTAAAGAACACCATGCCTACAGTATAGAACACCATATCTACAGTAAAGAACACCATGCCTATGGTAAAGAACACCATGTCTACAGTATAGAACACCATATCTACAGTAAAGAACACCATGACTATGGTAAAGAACACCATATCTACAGTAAAGAACACCATGACTATGGTAAAGAACACCATGTCTACAGTAAAGAACAGTAAAGAACACCATGCCTACAGTAAAGAACACCATGACTATGGTAAAGAACACCATGTCTACAGTATAGAACACCATATCTACAGTAAAGAACACCATGACTACGGTAAAGAACACCATGCCTACAGTATAGAACACCATGTCTACAGTAAAGAACACCATGACTACGGTAAAGAACACCATGACTACGGTAAAGAACACCATGTCTACAGTATAGAACACCATGACTACGGTAAAGAACACCATGTCTACAGTATAGAACACCATGTCTACAGTAAAGAACACCATGCCTACAGTATAGAACACCATATCTACAGTAAAGAACACCATGACTACGGTAAAGAACACCATGCCTACAGTATAGAACACCATATCTACAGTAAAGAACACCATGACTACGGTAAAGAACACCATGACTACGGTAAAGAACACCATGTCTACAGTATAGAACACCATATCTACAGTAAAGAACACCATGTCTGTAAAGAAAACCATGCCTACAGTATAGAACACCATATCTACAGTAAAGAACACCATGACTACGGTAAAGAACACCATGTCTACAGTATAGAACACCATATCTACAGTAAAGAACACCATGTCTACAGTAAAGAACACCATGACTACAGTAAAGAACACCATGTCTACAGTAAAGAACACCATGTCTACAGTAAAGAACACCATGTCTACAGTAAAGAACACCATGTCTACAGTATAGAACACCATATCTACAGTAAAGAACACCATGACTACGGTAAAGAACACCATGCCTACAGTATAGAACACCATGTCTACAGTAAAGAACACCATGACTACGGTAAAGAACACCATGTCTACAGTATAGAACACCATGACTACGGTAAAGAACACCATGTCTACAGTATAGAACACCATGTCTACAGTAAAGAACACCATGCCTACAGTATAGAACACCATATCTACAGTAAAGAACACCATGACTACGGTAAAGAACACCATGCCTACAGTATAGAACACCATATCTACAGTAAAGAACACCATGACTACGGTAAAGAACACCATGACTACGGTAAAGAACACCATGTCTACAGTATAGAACACCATATCTACAGTAAAGAACACCATGTCTACAGTAAAGAACACCATGCCTACAGTATAGAACACCATATCTACAGTAAAGAACACCATGACTACGATAAAGAACACCATGTCTACAGTAAAGAACACCATGACTACGGTAAAGAACACCATGTCTACAGTATAGAACACCATATCTACAGTAAAGAACACCATGTCTACAGTATAGAACACCATGTCTACAGTAAAGAACACCATGCCTACAGTATAGAACACCATATCTACAGTAAAGAACACCATGACTATGGTAAAGAACACCATGTCTACAGTAAAGAACAGTAAAGAACACCATGCCTACAGTATAGAACACCATATCTACAGTAAAGAACACCATGTCTACAGTAAAGAACACCATGACTACGGTAAAGAACACCATGCCTACAGTAAAGAACACCATGCCTACAGTATAGAACATCATATCTACAGTAAAGAACACCATGAGTATGGTAAAGAACACCATGTCTACAGTATAGAACACCATATCTACAGTAAAGAACACCATGACTACGGTAAAGAACACCATGCCTACAGTAAAGAACACCATGTCTACAGTAAAGAACACCATATCTACAGTAAAGAACACCATGTCTACAGTAAAGAACAGTAAAGAACACCATGCCTACAGTATAGAACACCATGTCTACAGTAAATAACACCATATCTACAGTAAAGAACACCATGTCTACAGTAAAGAACAGTAAAGAACACCATGCCTACAGTAAAGAACACCATGTCTACAGTAAAGAACACCATGACTACGGTAAAGAACACCATGACTACGGTAAAGAACACCATGTCTACAGTATAGAACACCATATCTACAGTAAAGAACACCATGACTACGGTAAAGAACACCATGACTACGGTAAAGAACACCATGACTACGGTAAAGAACACCATGTCTACAGTATAGAACACCATATCTACAGTAAAGAACACCATGACTACGGTAAAGAACACCATGTCTACAGTATAGAACACCATATCTACAGTAAAGAACACCATGACTACGGTAAAGAACACCATGACTACGGTAAAGAACACCATGTCTACAGTATAGAACACCATATCTACAGTAAAGAACACCATGACTACGGTAAAGAACACCATGACTACGGTAAAGAACACCATGTCTACAGTATAGAACACCATGTCTACAGTAAAGAACACCATGACTACGGTATAGAACACCATGTCTACAGTAAAGAACACCATGACTACGGTAAAGAACACCATGACTACGGTAAAGAACACCATGTCTACAGTATAGAACACCATATCTACAGTAAAGAACACCATGAGTATGGTAAAGAACACCATGTCTACAGTATAGAACACCATATCTACAGTAAAGAACACCATGTCTACAGTAAAGAAAACCATGCCTACAGTATAGAACACCATATCTACAGTAAAGAACACCATGACTACGGTAAAGAACACCATGTCTACAGTATAGAACACCATATCTACAGTATAGAACACCATGTCTACAGTAAAGAACACCATGACTATGGTAAAGAACACCATGTCTACAGTAAAGAACACCATGTCTACAGTATAGAACACCATGTCTACAGTAAAGAACACCATGCCTACAGTATAGAACACCATATCTACAGTAAAGAACACCATGACTACGGTAAAGAACACCATGCCTACAGTATAGAACACCATATCTACAGTAAAGAACACCATGACTACGGTAAAGAACACCATGACTACGGTAAAGAACACCATGTCTACAGTATAGAACACCATGTCTACAGTAAAGAACACCATGCCTACAGTATAGAACACCATATCTACAGTAAAGAACACCATGACTATGGTAAAGAACACCATGACTACGGTAAAGAACACCATGTCTACAGTATAGAACACCATATCTACAGTAAAGAACACCATGTCTACAGTAAAGAACACCATGCCTACAGTATAGAACACCATATCTACAGTAAAGAACACCATGACTACGGTAAAGAACACCATGTCTACAGTATAGAACACCATATCTACAGTAAGAACACCATGTCTACAGTAAAGAACACCATGCCTACAGTATAGAACACCATATCTACAGTAAAGAACACCATGACTACGGTAAAGAACACCATGTCTACAGTATAGAACACCATATCTACAGTAAAGAACACCATGTCTACAGTAAAGAACACCATGCCTACAGTATAGAACACCATATCTACAGTAAAGAACACCATGACTACGGTAAAGAACACCATGACTACGGTAAAGAACACCATGTCTACAGTATAGAACACCATATCTACAGTAAAGAACACCATGTCTACAGTAAAGAACACCATGACTACGATAAAGAACACCATGTCTACAGTATAGAACACCATGTCTACAGTAAAGAACACCATGTCTACAGTAAAGAACACCATGCCTACAGTATAGAACACCATGTCTACAGTATAGAACACCATGTCTACAGTAAAGAACACCATGTCTACAGTAAAGAACACCATGCCTACAGTATAGAACACCATATCTACAGTAAAGAACACCATGACTACGATAAAGAACACCATGTCTACAGTAAAGAACACCATGACTACGGTAAAGAACACCATGTCTACAGTATAGAACACCATATCTACAGTAAAGAACACCATGTCTACAGTAAAGAACACCATGCCTACAGTAAAGAACACCATGCCTACAGTATAGAACACCATATCTACAGTAAAGAACACCATGACTATGGTAAAGAACACCATGTCTACAGTATAGAACACCATATCTACAGTAAAGAACACCATGACTATGGTAAAGAACACCATATCTACAGTAAAGAACACCATGACTATGGTAAAGAACACCATGTCTACAGTAAAGAACAGTAAAGAACACCATGCCTACAGTATAGAACACCATATCTACAGTAAAGAACACCATGTCTACAGTAAAGAACACCATGACTACGGTAAAGAACACCATGCCTACAGTAAAGAACACCATGCCTACAGTATAGAACATCATATCTACAGTAAAGAACACCATGCCTACAGTATAGAACACCATGTCTACAGTAAAGAACACCATGAGTATGGTAAAGAACACCATGTCTACAGTAAAGAACACCATGCCTACAGTAAAGAACACCATGTCTACAGTAAAGAACACCATGTCTACAGTAAATGAACACCATGTCTACAGTAAAGAACACCATGTCTACAGTAAA
>NW_025758156.1:0-5283 GCF_021184085.1 Oncorhynchus gorbuscha | reverse complement strand
AAAAGGAGAGTCAAAAAATGGATCATAAGAAACAAGGTTTTGAAGTGTCTGTCCTAAATCTAGGAGATATAAATCAAAAAATATTTAACCCCTGTTTTTGGGTAGACACACATACTTCTATCCGTTTTATTCAACCAGAACCGATTACCTTCAGACGAGACCCGTGATACTAGTGGGGGCCGTAGAGCAAAATGGAGAACACCATCGTATTCGTGAGAGCCTTCCCTTTTCATAGAGTGGTCACACGAGGTTCTGAAGGTCACACGAGGTTCTGAAGGTCACACGAGGTTCTGAAGGTCACACGAGGTTCTGAAAGTCACACGAGGTTCTGAAGGTCACACAAGGTTCTGAAGGTCACACGAGGTTCTGAAGGTCAAAACATTTGGACGCTACAGACGTTAACGTGAGAAGATCGATTTTAGGACTGATGGTCATGGTCTGATAAACACCTGACTGTCTCCTGGTCTGATAAACACCTGACTGTCTCCTGGTCTGATAAACACCTGACTGTCTCCTGGTCTGATAAACACCTGACTGTCTCCTGGTCTGATAAACACCTGACTGTCTCCTGGTCTGATAAACACCTGACTGTCTCCTGGTCTGATAAACACCTGACTGTCTCCTGGTCTGATAAACACCTGACTGTCTCCTGGTCTGATAAACACCTGACTGTCTCATGGTCTGATAAACATCTCAGATGGACTGTCTCATGGTCTGATAAACACCTCTCTGTGGTTTGACAAACGTCGCTCATCGCTCTAGGCCCGCTCCATGGCCTCCAACCTGGACCACCGGCCTCCGGCCTGAACCACCCGGGCCTCCAGCCTGGACCACCGGGCCTCCAGCCCTGGCCGGGCCTCCGACCTGGACCACCGGGCCTCCAACCTGGACCACCGGGCCTCCAACCTGGTCCAACTTGGACCTGCCCAACCTGGACCACCGGGCCTCCACGACCTGGACCACCGGGCCTACGACCTGGACCACCGGGCCTCAACCTGGTCCAACTTGGACCTCCAACCTGGACCACCGGGCCTCCAACCTGGACCACCGGGCCTACGACCTGGACCACCGGGACTCCAACCTGACCACTGGAGCCTCCAACCTGACCACCGGGCCTCCAGACCACCAGGCCTCCGACCTGGACCACCGGCCTCCGACCTGGACCATCGGACCTCGACCTGACCACCAGGCCTCCGACCTGGGCCACCGGGCTTCAGCCTGACCACCGGGCCTCCAACCTGGACCACCGGGCCTCCAACCTGGACCACCGGACCTCCAACCACCGGGCCTCCAACCTAGACTACCGGGCCTCCAACCTGGACCCCCGGGCCTCCAACCTGGACCACCGGGCCTCCAAACTATCTCTGGGTCCCTGGGTAGCTACACTCTTAGAAAAAAAGAGTTCCAAAAGTGTTCTCCATCTGTTGCCATAGGAGAACCCTTTTGAGTTCCAGGTAGAACTATTTTGGGTTACTGTAGAGCCATCTGTGGAAAGGGTTCTACATTGAACCCGAAAGGGTTCTTCCTGGAATCGAAAAGGGTTCTTCAAAGGGTTCTCCTATGGGGACAACCGAAGCAACCTTTTAGGTTGTAGATAGCACTTTTTATTCTAAGAGTGCAGGCCTATCGGTATGTGTCTCTGGTCTCGCAGGCCTATCGGTATGTGTCTCTGGTCTCGCAGGCCTATCAGTATGTGTCTCTGGTCTCACAGGCCTATCGGTATGTGTCTCTGGTCTCACAGGCCTATCGGTATGTGTCTCTGGTCTCGCAGGCCTATCAGTATGTGTCTCTCGACTCACAGGCCTATCGGTATGTGTCTCTGGTCTCGCAGGCCTATCAGTATGTGTCTCTCGACTCACAGGCCTATCGGTATGTGTCTCTGGTCTCGCAGGCCTATCGGTATGTGTCTCTGGTCTCGCAGGCCTATCAGTATGTGTCTCTCGACTCACAGGCCTATCAGTATGTGTCTCTGGTCTCACAGGCCTATCGGTATGTGTCTCTGGTCTCGCAGGCCTATCAGTATGTGTCTCTGGTCTCGCAGGCCTATCGGTATGTGTCTCTGGTCTCGCAGGCCTATCGGTATGTGTCTCTGGTCTCGCAGGCCTATCGGTATGTGTCTCTGGTCTCGCAGGCCTATCGGTATGTGTCTCTGGTCTCGCAGGCCTATCGGTATGTGTCTCTGCTCTCTGTGTATCTTGGGGATGTAGCAGCTCTGCAGAGAAGCACTGAATCAATAGCAGTTTATTTCAGACCACACTGGTATCCACTGACAGTGTCTCAGGTCCTGCGGAGATATTTGATGTGGATAATCAGGACACCTCCTGTTAAGGCCCTGGGACACTCCAGGACACAGATAAAGAATAGGATTATGCTCTCATCTTCTGTCTCTCAGTTCACTGATCAACGACTCCATCTTTGGCCTGAAATCAAAGGCACCCTATTCCCTACACGGTGCACTACTTTGCTAGTTCTAACAGCTTTCAGAGTGACTTGATGTATTCGGATGTACTGATGAAGACACAGAACAGACACAGCTTTTTTTGCAGAGGAGAGGAGCTGAATAATTTGGGCTCTTCTTGAAGACGGTCTGAGTGGAAGCACTCAGAGTTTGCAAAGCTGTCGTCAAGGCAAAGGGTGGCTACTTTGAAGAATCTCAAACATCGATTTTAGGACTGATGGTCATGGTCTGATAAACACCTGACTGTCTCCTGGTCTGATAAACACCTGACTGTCTCCTGGTCTGATAAACACCTGACTGTCTCCTGGTCTGATAAACACCTGACTGTCTCCTGGTCTGATAAACACCTGACTGTCTCCTGGTCTGTTAAACACCTGACTGTCTCCTGGTCTGTTAAACACCTGACTCTCTCCTGGTCTGATAAACATCTGACTGTCTCCTGGTCTGTTAAACACCTGACTGTCTCCTGGTCTGTTAAACACCTGACTGTCTCCTGGTCTGATAAACACCTGACTGTCTCCTGGTCTGATAAACACCTGACTGTCTCCTGGTCTGATAAATACCTGACTGTCTCCTGGTCTGATAAACACCTGACTGTCTCCTGGTCTGATAAACACCTGACTGTCTCCTGGTCTGATAAACACCTGACTGTCTCTTGGTCTGATAAACACCTGACTGTCTCCTGGTCTGATAAACACCTGACTGTCTCCTGGTCTGATAAACACCTGACTGTCTCCTGGTCTGATAAACACCTGACTGTCTCCTGGTCTGATAAACACCTGACTGTCTCCTGGTCTGATAAACACCTGACTGTCTCATGGTCTGATAAACATCTGACTGTCTCCTGGTCTGATAAACACCTGACTGTCTCCTGGTCTGATAAACACCTGACTGTCTCCTGGTCTGATAAACACCTGACTGTCTCCTGGTCTGATAAACACCTGACTGTCTCCTGGTCTGTTAAACACCTGACTGTCTCCTGGTCTGATAAACACCTGACTGTCTCCTGGTCTGATAAATACCTGACTGTCTCCTGGTCTGATAAACACCTGACTGTCTCCTGGTCTGATAAACACCTGACTGTCTCCTGGTCTGATAAACACCTGACTGTCTCCTGGTCTGATAAACACCTGACTGTCTCCTGGTCTGATAAACACCTGACTGTCTCCTGGTCTGATAAACACCTGACTGTCTCCTGGTCTGATAAACACCTGACTGTCTCCTGGTCTGATAAACACCTGACTGTCTCCTGGTCTGATAAACACCTGACTGTCTCCTGGTCTGATAAACACCTGACTGTCTCCTGGTCTGTTAAACACCTGACTGTCTCCTGGTCTGTTAAACACCTGACTGTCTCCTGGTCTGATAAACACCTGACTGTCTCCTGGTCTGATAAACACCTGACTGTCTCCTGGTCTGATAAACACCTGACTGTCTCCTGGTCTGATAAACACCTGACTGTCTCCTGGTCTGATAAACACCTGACTGTCTCATGGTCTGATAAACACCTCTCTGTGGTTTGACAAACGTCGCTCATCGCTCTAGGCCCGCTCCACATGGCCTCCAACCTGGACCACCGGACCTCCAACCTGGACCACCGAGCCTCCAACCTGAACCACCGGCCCTCCAACCTGAACCACCGGGCCTCCAACCTGGACCACCCGGCCTCCGACCTGGACCACCGGGCCTCCAACCTGGACCACCGGGCCTCCAACCTGGACCACCGGGCCTCCCACCTGAACCACCGGGCCTCCAACCTGGACCACCGGGTCTCCCACCTGAACCACCGGGCCTCCAACCTGGACCACCGGGCCTCCAACCTGGACTACCGGGCCTCCAACCTGGACCACCGGGCCTCCAACCTGAGGAGAGGAGAGGAGCTGAATAATTTGGGCTCTTCTTGAAGACGGTCTGAGTGGAAGCACTCAGAGTTTGCAAAGCTGTCATCAAGGCAAAGGGTGGCTACTTTGAAGAATCTCAAACATAAAATATATTTTGATTTGTTGAACACTTTTTGGTTACTACATGATTCCATATGTTTTATTTCATAGTTTTGATTACTTCCCTATTATTCTACCATGTAGAAAATAGTGAACATAAAAACTAGATCTGTGTATACAGTTGAAGTCAGAAGTTTACATACACTTAGGTTGGGGTCATTAAAACTAGTTTTTCAACCAATACACAAATTTCTTGTTAAACAAACTTTGGTTTTGGCAAGTCGGTTAGCACATCTACATCTACTAAGTCATTTTTCCAACAAAGATTATTTCACTTATAATTCACTGTATCACAATTCCAGTGTCCACTTCCAATTCCATTCCACAAATGTCTTGTTAACAAACTATAGTTTTGGCCTTTAAACAGCTTGGAAAATTACAGCAAATGATGACATGGCTTTAGAAGCTTCTGATAGGCTAATTGACATCATTTGAGTCAATTGGAGGTGGGCAGATCTGATAAAGCATGTGTGAGCAAAGAGGCCTACAAACCTGACTCAGTTACACCTGCTCTGTCAGGAGGCCTACAAACCTGACTCAGTTACACCAGCTCTGTCAGGAGGCCTACAAACCTGACTCAGTTACACCTGCTCTGTCAGGAGGCCTACAAACCTGACTCAGTTACACCAGCTCAGGTCAGGAGGCCTACAAACCTGACTCAGTTACACCAGCTCTGGTCAGGAGGCCCACAAACCTGACTCAGTTACACCAGCTCTGTCAGGAGGCCTACAAACCTGACTCAGTTACACCAGCTCTGGTCAGGAGGTCTACAAACCTGACTCAGTTACACCAGCTCTGGTCAGGAGGTCTACAAACCTGACTCAG
>NW_025758155.1:0-5283 GCF_021184085.1 Oncorhynchus gorbuscha | reverse complement strand
CCCTGTGCTTCCCATTCTATTAGTTTCCCTCTGCTGGTCTTATTAGGTTCTTTCCCTCTTTCTATCCCTCTCTCTCCCCCTCCCACTCTCACTCTCTCGCTCTCTCTTCTCTCTATCGTTCCGTTCCTGCTCCCAGCTGTTCCTATTCCCCTAATCATCATTTTAGTCTTCCCACACCTGTTCCCGATCCTTTTCCCTGATTAGAGTCCCTATTTCTCTTCTTGTTTCCCGTTTCCTGCCTGTCGGATCCTCATTTATAATTCACCGTGCTGTGTCTATGTTTTGCCCTGTCGTGTCGTGTTTCCCTCAGATGCTGCGTGGTGAGCAGGTGTCTGAGTCTGCTAGGTTCAAGTGCCTTCCCGAGGCAACCTGCAGTTCTCGATCAAGTCTCCAGTCTGTTCTCGTCTTTACGTGTAGTATTATGCTTTTGTTTTGTAAAGTTTATTCTGGATTAAATACTCTGTTTTCGCCAAGTCGCTTTTGGGTCCTCATTCACCAGCATGACAGAAGGATCCGACCGAGGAATGGACCCAGCGACTACAGGCGCTCGTAACACTGCCCCGTCGAGATCCAAGGAGCCATGCTCGGCAGACACGAGCAGGAATTGTCTGCTGCTCGCCATGCCGTGGAGAACCTGGCCGCTCAGGTTTCCGACCTCTCTGGACAGTTCCAGAGTCTTCGTCTCGTGCCACCTGTTGCTTCCTGGCCTGCCGAGCCTCCAGAACCTAGGGTTAATAACCCACCTTGCTACTCCGGGCAGCCCACTGAGTGCCGCTCCTTTCTCACGCAGTGTGAGATTGTGTTCTCTCTCAACCCAACACATACTCTAGAGAGAGAGCTCGGGTTGCTTACGTCATTTCACTCCTTACTGGCCGGGCCCGAGAGTGGGGCACAGCTATCTGGGAGGCAAGGGCTGATTGTTCTAACAATTACCAGAACTTTAAAAAGAGGAGATGATTCGGGTTTTTGACCGTTCAGTTTTGGTGGGGAGGCTTCTAGGGTCCTGGCTTCCCTATGCCAAGGTGATCGATCCATAACGGATTACTCTATAGAGTTTCGTACTCTTGCTGCCTCTAGTGACTGGAACGAGCCGGCGCTGCTCGCTCGTTTTCTGGAGGGACTCCACACAGTGGTCAAAGATGAGATTCTCTCTCGGGAGGTTCCTTCCAGTGTGGACTCTTTGATTGCTCTCGCCATCCGCATAGAACGACGGGTAGATCTTCGTCACCAGGCTCGTGGAAGAGAGCTCGCATCAACGGTGTTTCCCTGCTCCGCCCATCGCAACCATCTCCCTCCTCTGGCTCTGAGACTGAGCCCATGCAGCTGGGAGGATTCGCATCTCGACTAAGGAGAGGAACGGAGGATCACCAACCGCCTGTGCTCTATTGCGGATTGATGGACATTTTGTTAATTCATGTCCAGTAAGAGGCCAGAGCCCATCAGTAGCGGAGGCTACTGGTGAGCGCTACTACTCAGGTCTCTTCATCTAGATCTTGTACTACTATGTCGGTCCATCTACGCTGGACCGGTTCGGGTGCTACATGCAGTGCCTTGATTGACTCTGGGGCTGAGGGTTGTTTCATGGACGAAGCATGGGTTCGGAAACATAACATTCCTTTCAGACAGTTAGACAAGCCTACGCCCATGTTTGCCTTAGATGGTAGTCATCTTCCCAGTATCAAATTTGAGACACTACCTTTAACTCTCACAGTATCTGGTAACCACAGTGAGACTATTTCTTTTTGATTTTTCATTCACCTTTCACACCTGTTGTTTTGGGTCATCCCTGGCTAGTATGTCATAATCCTTCTATTAATTGGTCTTGTAATTCTATCCTATCCTGGAACGTATCTTGTCATGTGAAGTGCTTAATGTCTGCCATCCCTCCCATTTCTTCTGTCCCCACTTCTCAGGAGGAACCTGGCGATTTGACAGGAGTGCCGGAGGAATATCATGATCTGCGCACGGTCTTCAGTCGGTCCCGAGCCAACTCCCTTCCTCCTCACCGGTCGTATGATTGTAGTATTGATCTCCTTCCGGGACCACTCCTCCTCGGGGTAGACTATACTCTCTGTCGGCTCCCGAACGTAAGGCTCTCGAGGATTATTTATCTGTGTCTCTTGACGCCGGTACCATAGTGCCTTCTTCCTCTCCGGCCGGGGCGGGTTCTTTTGTTAAGAAGAAGGACGGTACTCTGCGCCCCTGCGTGGATATCGAGGGCTGAATGACATAACGGTTAAGAATCGTTATCCGCTTCCCCTTATGTCATCAGCCTTCGAGATTCTGCAGGGAGCCAGGTGCTTTACTAAGTTGGACCTTCGTAACGCTTACCATCTCGTGCGCATCAGAGAGGGGGCGAGTGGAAAACGGCGTTTAACACTCCGTTAGGGCATTTTGAGTACCGGGTTCTGCCGTTTGGTCTCGCCAATGCGCCAGCTGTTTTTCAGGCATTAGTTAATGATGTTCTGAGAGACATGCTGAACATCTTTGTTTTTGTCTATCTTGACGATATCCTGATTTTTTCACCGTCACTCGAGATTCATGTTCAGCACGTTCGACGTGTTCTACAGCGCCTTTTAGAGAATTGTCTCTACGTAAAGGCTGAGAAGTGTTCTTTTCATGTCTCCTCCGTTACTTTTCTCGGTTCCGTTATTTCCGCTGAAGGCATTCAGATGGATTCCGCTAAGGTCAAGCTGTCAGTGATTGGCCCGTTCAAGGTCACGTGTCGAGTTGCAGCGCTTTTTAGGTTTCGCTAATTTCTATCGGCGTTTCATTCGTAATTTCGGTCAGAGTTGCTGCCCTCTCACAGCTCTTACTTCTGTCAAGACGTGTTTAAGTGGTCCGGTTCCGCAGGGAGCTTTTGATCTTCTAAAAGAACGTTTTACGTCCGCTCCTATCCTCGTTACTCCTGACGTCACTAGACAATTCATTGTCGAGGTTGGCGCTTCAGAGGTAGGCGTGGGAGCCATTCTATCCCAGCGCTTCCAGTCTGACGATAAGGTTCATCCTTGCTTATTTTTCTCATCGCCTGTCGCCATCTGAGCGCAACTATGATGTGGGTAACCGTGAACTGCTCGCCATCCGCTTAGCCCTAGGCGAATGGCGACAGTGGTTGGAGGGCGACCGTTCCTTTTGTCGTTTGGACAGACCATAAGAACCTTGAGTACATCCGTTCTGCCAAAGCGACTTAATGCCCGTCAAGCTCGTTGGGCGTTGTTTTTCGCTCGTTTCGAGTTTGTGATTTCTTACCGTCCGGGTAGCAAGAACACCAAGCCTGATGCCTTATCCCGTCTGTTTAGTTCTTCTGTGGCTTCTACTGATCCCGAGGGGATTCTTCCTTATGGGCGTGTTGTCGGGTTGACAGTCTGGGGTTGAAAGACAGGTTAAGCAAGCACTCACGCACACTGCGTCGCCGCGCGCTGTCCTAGTAACCTCCTTTTCGTTCCTGTTTCCACTCGTCTGGCTGTTCTTCAGTGGGCTCACTCTGCCAAGTTAGCTGGTCATCCCGGTGTTCGAGGCACTCTTGCGTCTATTCGCCAGCGATTTTGGTGGCCGACTCAGGAGCGTGACACGCGCGTTTCGTGGCTGCTTGTTCGGACTGCGCGCAGACTAAGTCGGGTAACTCTCCTCCTGCCGGTCGTCTCAGACCGCTCCCCATTCCTTCTCGACCATGGTCTCACATCGCCCTAGACTTCATTACCGGTCTGCCTTTGTCTGCGGGAAGACTGTGATTCTTACGGTTGTCGATAGGTTCTCTAAGGCGGCACATTTCATTCCCCTCGCTAAACTTCCTTCCGCTAAGGAGACGGCACAAATCATTATCGAGAATGTGTTCAGAATTCATGGCCTCCGTTAGACGCCGTTTCAGACAGAGGCCCGCAATTCACGTCACAATTTTGGAGGGAGTTCTGTCGTTTGATTGGTCGTCCGTCAGTCTCTCTTCCGGGTTTCATCCCCAGTCTAACGGTCAAGCAGAGAGGGCCAATCAGACGATTGGTCGCATACTACGCAGCCTTTCTTTCAGAAACCCTCGTCTTGGGCAGAACAGCTCCCCTGGGCAGAATACGCTCACAACTCGCTTCCTTCGTCTGCTACCGGGTTATCTCCGTTTCAGAGTAGTCTGGGTTACCAGCCTCCTCTATTCTCTTCCCAGCTTGCCGAGTCCAGCGTTCCCTCCCGCTCAGCGTTTGTCCAACGTTGTGAGCGCACCTGGAGGAGGGTGAGGTCTGCACTTTGCCGCTACAGGGCACAGACTGTGAGCCGCCAATAAACGCAGGATTAAGAGTCCTAGGTATTGCTGCGGCCAGAGAGTGTGGCTTTCCACTCGCAACCTTCCTCTTACGACAGCTTCTCGTAAGTTGACTCCGCGGTTCATTGGTCCGTTCCGTGTCTCCCAGGTCGTCAATCCTGTCGCTGTGCGACTTCAAGCTTCTTCCGCGACATCTTCGTCGCGTCCATCCTGTCTTCCATGTCTCCTGTGTTAAGCCCTTTCTTCGCACCCCCGTTCGTCTTCCCTCCCCCTCCCGTCCTTGTCGAGCGCACCTATTTACAAGGTACATAAGATCATGGACATGCGTTCTCGAGGACGGGGTCCTGTACTTAGTGGATTGGGAGGGTTAAGGTCCTGAGGAGAGGAGTTGGGTTCCGTCTCGGGGCGTGCTGGACCGTTCACTCATTGATGATTTCCTCCGTTGCCGCCAGGATTCCTCCTCGAGTGCGCCAGGAGGCGCTCGGTGAGTGGGGGTACTGTCATGTTTTGTCATTTATTATCATGTCTTGTCCCTGTGCTTCCCATTCTATTAGTTTCCCTCTGCTGGTCTTATTAGGTTCTTTCCCTCTTTCTATCCCTCTCTCTCCCCCTCCCTCTCTCACTCTCTCAAGCTCTCTCTTCTCTCTATCGTTCCGTTCCTGCTCCCAGCTGTTCCTATTCCCTAATCATCATTTAGTCTTCCACACCTGTTCCGATCCTTTTCCCTGATTAGAGTCCCTATTTCTCTTCTTGTTTTTCGTTCCTGCCCCGTCGGATCCTCATTTATAATTCACCGTGCTGTGTCTATGTTTTGCCCTGTCGTGTCGTGTTTCCCTCAGATGCTGCGTGGTGAGCAGGTGTCTGAGTCTGCTAGGTTCAAGTGCCTTCCCGAGGCAACCTGCAGTTCTCGATCAAGTCTCAGTCTGTTCTCGTCTTTACGTGTGTATTATGCTTTTGTTTTGTAAAGTTTATTCTGGATTAAATACTCTGTTTTCGCCAAGTCGCTTTTGGGTTCTCATTCACCAGCATGACAC
>NW_025758154.1:0-5283 GCF_021184085.1 Oncorhynchus gorbuscha | reverse complement strand
TGTCATGCAGGTGAATGAGGACCCAAAAGCGACTTGGCGAAAACAGAGTCTTTAATCCAGTAAAGTAAATCTACAATCATAAGACATAATTCCACTCGTAATGACGAAACAGACTGGAGACTCGATCAAGAACTGCAGGTTGCCTCGGGAAGGCACTTGAACGTAGCAGACTCAGACACCTGCTCACCACGCAGCATCTGAAAACACGACACGACAGGGGCGATACACAGACACAGCACGGTGAACAATAGACAAGATCCGACAGGGCAGAAACGGAAAACAAGGGGAGAAATAGGGACTCTAATCAGGGAAAAGATAGGGAACAGGTGTGGGAAGACTAAATGATTGATTAGGGGAATAGGAACAGCTGGGAGCAGGAACGGACGATAGAGAGAAGAGAGAGAGGAAGAAAAGAGAAAAAGGGGAACGAACCTAAAAGACCAGCAGGGGAAAACGAACAGAGGAAAAGCAAAATGACAAGACAATCTAAGACAAAACATGACAGTACCCCCACTCACCGGCGCAACCTCTAGCGCACTCGAGGAAGGAGATCTGGCGGCATGGGAGGAAATCATCAATAAGTGAACGGTCCAGCCGTCCCGAGGAACCCAACTCCTCTCCTCAGGACCGTAACCCTCCCAATCCACTAAGTATTGGTGACTAGTCCCGAGAAGCATGTCCATGATCCTCGTACCTTGTAAATAGGTGCGCTCTCGACAAGGACGGGAGGGGGAGAGGGAAAGACGAGCGAGGTGCGAAGAAAGGGCTTGGCAGGAACATGGAAGACAGGATGGACGCGACGAAGATGTCGCGGAAGAAGCAGTCGCACAGCGACAGGATTGACGACCTGGGAGACACGGAACGGACCAATGAACCGCGGAGTCAACTTACGAGAAGCTGTCGTAAGAGGAAGGTTGCGAGTGGAAAGCCACACTCTCTGGCCGCAACAATACCTTGGACTCTTAATCCTACGTTTATTGGCGGCTCTCACAGTCTGTGCCCTGTAACGGCAAAGTGCAGACCTCACCCTCCTCCAGGTGCGCTCACAACGTTGGACAAACGCTTGAGCGGAGGGAACGCTGGACTCGGCAAGCTGGGATGAGAACAGAGGAGGCTGGTAACCCAGACTACTCTGAAACGGAGATAACCCGGTAGCAGACGAAGGAAGCGAGTTGTGAGCGTATTCTGCCCAGGGGAGCTGTTCTGCCCAAGACGCAGGGTTTCTGAAAGAAAGGCTGCGTAGTATGCGACCAATCGTCTGATTGGCCCTCTCTGCTTGACCGTTAGACTGGGGATGAAACCCGGAAGAGAGACTGACGGACGCACCAATCAAACGACAGAACTCCCTCCAAAACTGTGACGTGAATTGCGGGCCTCTGTCTGAAACGGCGTCTAACGGGAGGCCATGAATTCTGAACACATTCTCGATGATGATTTGTGCCGTCTCCTTAGCGGAAGGAAGTTTAGCGAGGGGAATGAAATGTGCCGCCTTAGAGAACCTATCGACAACCGTAAGAATCACAGTCTTCCCCGCAGACAAAGGCAGACCGGTAATGAAGTCTAGGGCGATGTGAGACCATGGTCGAGAAGGAATGGGGAGCGGTCTGAGACGACCGGCAGGAGGAGAGTTACCCGATTTAGTCTGCGCGCAGTCCGAACAAGCAGCCACGAAACGGCGCGTGTCACGCTCCTGTGTCAGCCACCAAAAGCGCTGGCGAATAGACGCAAGAGTGCCCTCGAACACCGGGATGACCAGCTAATCCTGGCAGAGTGAGCCCACTGAAGAACAGCCAGACGAGTGGAAACAGGAACGAAAAGGAGGTTACTAGGACAAGCGCGCGGCGACGCAGTGTGCGTGAGTGCTTGCTTAACCTGTCTTTCAATTCCCCAGACTGTCAACCCGACAACACGCCCATAAGGAAGAATCCCCGGGATCAGTAGAAGCCACAGAAGAACTAAACAGACGGGATAAGGCATCAGGCTTGGTGTTTTTGCTACCCGGACGGTAAGAAATCACAAACTCGAAACGAGCGAAAAACAACGCCCAACGAGCTTGACGGGCATTAAGTCGTTTGGCAGAACGGATGTACTCAAGGTTCTTATGGTCTGTCCAAACGACAAAAGGAACGGTCGCCCCCTCCAACCACTGTCGCCATTCGCCTAGGGCTAAGCGGATGGCGAGCAGTTCGCGGTTACCCACATCATAGTTGCGTTCAGATGGCGACAGGCGATGAGAAAAATAAGCGCAAGGATGAACCTTATCGTCAGACTGGAAGCGCTGGGATAGAATAGCTCCCACGCCTACCTCTGAAGCGTCAACCTCGACAATGGTGTCTGGTGGCGTCCAGGAGTAACGAGGATAGGAAGCGGACGTAAAAGCGTTCTTTAGAAGATCAAAAGCTCCTGGGCAGAGACTTCGGACCACTTAAAACACGTCTTGACAGAAGTAAAAAAGAGCTGTGAGAGAGGGCAACAACTTGACGAGAGTATTCACGAATGAAAGCGCCGATAGAAGTAAGCGAAACCACAAAGCGCAGCTTCGACCGCGTGACCTTAGGGCGGGCCAATCACTGACAGCTTGGACCTTAGCGGAATCCATCTGAATGCCTTCAGCGGAAATAACGGAACCGAAAAATAACGGAGGAGACATGAAAGAGCACTTCTCAGCCTTCCACGTAGAGGTAATTCTCTAAAGGCGCTGTAGAAATTTCTGTCGAACGTGCGAACATGAATCTCGAGTGACGGTGAAAAAAAATCAGGATATCGTCAAGATAGACAAAAACAAAGATGTTCAGCATGTCTCTCAGAACATCATTAACTAATGCCCTGAAAAACAGCTGGCGCATTGGCGAGACCAAACGGCAGAACCCGGTACTCAAAATGCCTAACTGAGTGTTAAACGCCGTCTTCCACTCGTCCCCCCCTCTCTGATGCGCACGAGATGGTAAAGCGTTACGAAGGTCCAACTTGAGTAAAGCACCTGGCTCCCTGCAGAATCTCGAAAGGCTGATGACATAAGGGGAAGCGGATAACGATTCTTAACCGTTATGTCATTCAGCCCTGATAATCCACGCAGGGCGCAGAGTACCTTCCTTTTTCTTAACAAAAAAGAACCCCGCCCCGGCCGGAGGAAGAGGCACTATGGTACCGGCGTCAAGAGACACAGATAAATAATCCTCAGAGAGCCTTACGTTCGGGAGCCGACAGAGAGTATAGTCTACCCCGAGGAGGAGTGGTCCCCGGAAGGGGAGATCAATACTACAATCCCATACGACCGGTGAGGAGGAAGGGAGTTGGCTCTGGACCGACCCGAAGACCGTGCGCAGATCATGATATTCCTCCGGTACTCCTGTCAAATCGCCAGGTTCCTCCTGAGAAGTGGGGACAGAAGAAATGGGAGGGATGGCAGACATTAAACACTTCACATGACAAGAAACGTTCCAGGATAGGATAGAATTACTAGACCAATTAATAGAAGGATTATGACATACTAGCCAGGGATGACCCAAAACAACAGGTGTAAAAGGTGAACGAAAAATCAAAAATAGTCTCACTGTGGTTACCAGATACTGTGAGAGTTAAAAGGTAGTGTCTCAAATCTGATACTGGGAAGATGACTACCATCTAAGGCAAACATGGGCGTAGGCTTGTCTAACTGTCTGAAAGGAATGTCATGTTTCCGAGCCCATGCTTAGTCCATGAAACAACCCTCAGCCCCAGAATCAATCCAAGGCACTGCATGTAGCACCGAACCGGTCCAGCGTAGATGGACCGACATATAGTACAGGATCTAGATGGAGAGACCTGAGTAGTAGCGCTCACCAGTAGCCCTCCGCTTACTGATGAGCTCTGGCCTTTACTGGACATGAGATTGACAAAATGTCCATCAAATCCGCAATAGAGGCACAGGCGGTTGGTGATCCTCCGTTCCCTCTCCTTAGTCGAGATGCGAATACCTCCCAGCTGCATGGGCTCAGTCTCTGAGCCAGAGGAGGAGAGATGGTTGCGATGCGGAGCAGGAAACACCGTTGACGACTCTCTTCCACGAGCTTGGTGGCGAAGTCTACCCGTCGTTCTATGCGGATGGCGAGAGCAATCAAAGAGTCCACACTGGAAGGAACCTCCCGAGAGAGAATCTCATCTTTGACCACTGCGTGGAGTCCCTCAGAAAACGAGCGAGCAGCGCCGGCTCGTTCCAGTCACTAGAGGCAGCAGAGTGCGAAACTCTATAGAGTAATCCGTTATGGATCGATCACCTTGGCATAGGGAAGCCAGGGCCCTAGAAGCCTCCCTACCAAAAACTGAACGGTCAAAAACCCGATGTCATCTCCTCTTTAAGTTCTGGTAATTGGTAGAACAATCAGCCCTTGCCTCCCAGATAGCTGTGCCCCACTCTCGAGACGTGACCAGTAAGGAGTGAAATGACGTAAGCAGCCCGAGCTCTCTCTCTAGAGTATGTGTTGGGTTGGAGAGAGAACACAATATCACACTGGGTGAGAAAGGAGCGGCACTCCGTGGAGCTGCCCGGAGTAGCAAGGTGGGTTATCTAACCTAGGTTCCGGAGGCTCGGCAGGCCAGGGAAGTAACAGGTGGCACGAGACAAAGACTCTGGAACTGTCCAGAGGTCGGAAACCTGGCGGCCAGGTTCTCCACGGCATGGCGAGCAGCAGAGGCAATTCCTGCTCGTGTCTGCCGAGCATGGCTCCTTGGATCGGCGGCAGTGTTACGGCGTCTGTAGTGGCTGGGTCCATTCTTTGGTCGGATCCTTCTGTCATGCAGGTGAATGAGGACCCAAAAGCGACTTGCGCGAAAACAGAGTCTTTAATCCAGTAAAGTAAATCTACAATCATAAGACATAATTCCACTGTGTGGCAGAGAACAGACTGGAGAACTCGATCAAGAACACACAGTTGCCTCGGGAAGCATGAACTGTAGCAGGCTCAGACACCTGCTCACCGCAGCATCTGAGGGAAACACGACGATGAGGCGATACACAGACACAACCACGGTGAACAATAGACAAGGATCCGACAGGGCAGAAACGGAAAACAAGGGGAGAAATAGGGACTCTAATCCAGGGAAAAAGATAGGGAACAGGTGTGGGAAGACTAAATGATTGATTAGGGGAATAGGAACAGCTGGGAGCAGGAACGGAACGATAGAGAGAAGAGAGAGAGAGGAAGAGAGAGAGAAAAAGGGGAACGAACCTAAAAAGACCAGCAGGGGGAAAACGAACAGAGGGAAAAGCAAAATGACAAGACAATCTAAGACAAAACATGACAC
>NW_025758153.1:0-5284 GCF_021184085.1 Oncorhynchus gorbuscha | reverse complement strand
TGTCATGTTTTGTCTTATATTGTCTTGTCATTTTGCTTTTCCTTCTGTTCGTTTTCCCCCTGCTGGTCTTTTTAGGTTCGTTCCCTTTTTTCTCTCTCCCTCCCTCTCTCTCTTCTCTCTATCGTTCCGTTCCTGCTCCCAGCTGTTCCTATTCCCCTAATCAATCATTTAGTCTTCCACACCTGTTCCCTATCTTTTCCCCTGATTAGAGTCCCTATTTCTCCCCTTGTTTTCCGTTTCTGTCCTGTCGGATCCTTGTATATTGTTCACCGTGCTGTGTCTTTGTATCGCCCTGTCGTGTCGTGTTTCCCTCAGATGCTGCGTGGTGAGCAGGTGTCTGAGTCTGCTACGGTCAAGTGCCTTCCCGAGGCAACCTACAGTTTATGGTCGAGTCTCCAGTCTGTTCTCGTCATTACGAGTGGAATTGTTTTATGCTTTATTTGCCGCTCCGATTTGTCTAGGAGTATTGCATATTTCCTTTACTGGATTAAAGACTCTGTTTTCGCCAAGTGGCTTTTGGGTCCTCATTCACCTGCATAACAGAAGGATCCGACCAAGAATGGACCAGCGACTACAGGCCGTAACATGCCTCGTCGAGATCAAGGAGCCATGCTCGGCAGACACGAGCAGGGTTGTCTGCTGCTCGTCATGCCGTGGAGAACCTGGCCGCTCAGGTTTCCGACCTCTCTGGACAGTTCCAGAGTCTTCGTCTCGTGCACCTGTTACTTCCTGGTCTGCCGGGCCTCCGGAACCTAGGGTTAATAACCCACCTTGTTACTCCAGGCAGCCCACGGAGTCTCGCTCCTTTCTCACCCAGTGTGATATTGTGTTCTCTCAACCCAACACATACTCTAGAGAGCTCTCGGGTTGCTTACGTCATATCACTCCTTACTGGCCGGGCTCGAGTGGGGCACAGCTATTTGGGAGGCAAGGGCTGATTGTTCTAACAATTGCAGAACTTTAAAGAGGAGATGATTCGGGTTTTTGACCGTTCAGTTTTTGGTAGGGGCTTCTAGGGCCCTGGCTTCCCTATGCCAAGGTGATCGATCCATAACGGATTACTCTATAGAGTTTCGCACTCTTGCTGCCTCTAGTGACTGGAACAGGCGGGCGCTGCTCGCTCGTTTTCTGGAGGGACTCCACGCAGTTGTTAAAGATGAGATTCTCTCCCGGGAGGTTCCGTCCAGTGTGGACTCTTTGATTGCTCTCGCCATCCACATTGAACGACGGGTAGATCTTAGTCACCAAGCTCGTGGAAGAGAGCTCGCGTCAACGGTGTTCCCTGCTCCATATCGCAACCATCTCCCTCCTCTGGCTCAGAGACTGAGCCCATGCAGCTGGGAGGTATTCGCATCTCGACTATGGAGAGGAACGGAGGATCACCAACCGCCTGTGCCTCTATGCGGACTTGCTGGACATTTTGTCAATTCATGTCAGTAAAAGCCAGAGCTCATCAGTGAGCGGAGGCTACTGGTGAGCTACTACTCAGGTCTCTCCATCTAGATCCTGTACTACTATGTCGGTCCATCTACGCTGGACCGGTTCGGGTGCTACATGCAGTGCCTTGATAGACTCTGGGGCTGAGGGTTGTTTCATGGACGAAGCATGGGCTCGGAAACATGACATTCCTTTCAGACAGTTAGACAAGCCTACGCCCATGTTCGCCTTAGATGGTAGTCATCTTCCCAGTATCAGATTTGAGACACTACCTTTAACCCTCACAGTATCTGGTAACCACAGTGAGACTATTTCTTTTGATTTTTCGTTCACCTTTTACACCTGTTGTTTTGGGTCATCCTGGCTAGTATGTCATAATCCTTCTATTAATTGGTCTAGTAATTCTATCCTATCCTGGAACGTTTCTTGTCATGTGAAGTGTTTAATGTCTGCCATCCTCCGTTTCTTCTGTCCCCACTTCTCAGGAGGAACCTGGCGGTTTGCAGGAGTGCCGGAGGAATATCATGATCTGCGCCGGTCTTCAGTCGGTCCCGTGCCAACTCCTTCCTCCTCACCGGTCGTATGATTGTAGTATTGATCTCCTTCCGGGGACCACTCCTCCTCGGGGTAGACTATACTCTCTGTCGGCTCCCGAACGTAAGGCTCTCGAGGATTATTTGTCTGTGTCTCTTGGCGCGGTACCATAGTGCCTTCTTCCTCTCCGGCCGGGCGGGTTTTTTTTGTTAAGAAAAAGGACGGTACTCTGCGCCCCTGCGTGGATATCGAGGCTGAATGACATAACGGTTAAGAATCGTTATCCGCTTCCCCCTTATGTCATCAGCCTTCGAGATTCTGCAGGGAGCCAGGTGCTTTCTAAGTTGGACCTTCGTAACGCTTACCATCTCGTGCGCATCAGAGGGGACGAGTGGAAACGGCGTTTAACCTCCGTTAGGGCATTTTGAGTACCGGGTTCTGCCGTTTGGTCTCGCCAATGCGCCAGCTGTTTTCAGGCATTAGTTAATGATGTTCTGAGAGACATGCTGAACATCTTTGTTTTTGTCTACCTTGACGATATCCTGATTTTCACCGTCACTCGAGATTCATGTTCAGCACGTTCGACGTGTTCTCCAGCGCCTGTTAGAGAATTGTCTCTCGTGAAGGCTGAGAAGTGCTCTTTTCATGTCTCCTCCGTTACTTTTCTCGGTTCCGTTATTTCCGCTGAAGGCATTCAGATGGATTCCGCTAAGGTCAAGCTGTCAGTGAGTGGCCCGTTCCAAGGTCACGTGTCGAGTTGCAGCTTTTTCTAGGTTTCGCTAATTTCTATCGGCGTTTCATTCGTAATTTCGGTCAAGTTGCTGCCCCTCTCCAGCTCTTACTTCTGTCAAGACGTGTTTTAAGTAGTCCTGTTCCGCCCAGGGGCTTTTGATCTTCTAAAAGAACGTTTTACGTCCGCTCCTATCCTCGTTACTCCTGACGTCACTAGACAATTCATTGTCGAGGTTGGCCTTCAGAGGTGGCGTGGGAGCCATTCTATCCCAGCGCTTCCAGTCTGACGATAAGGTTCATCCTTGCGCTTATTTTCTCATCGCCTGTCGCCATCTGAACACAACTATGATGTGGGTAACCGCGAACTGCTCGCCATCCGCAGCCCTAGGCGAATGGCGACAGTGGTTGGAGGGCGACCGTTCCTTTGTCGTTTGGACAGACCATAAGAACCTTGAGTACATCCGTTCTGCCAAACGACTTAATGCTCGTCAAGCTCGTTGGGCGTTGTTTTTCGCTCGTTTCGAGTTTGTGATTTCTTACCGTCCGGGTAGCAAGAACACCAAGCCTGATGCCTTATCCCGTCTTTTTAGTTCTTCTGTGGCTTCTACTGATCCCGAGGGGATTCTTCCTTATGGGCGTGTTGTCGGGTTGACAGTCTGGGGAATTGAAAGACAGGTTAAGCAAGCACTCACGCACACTGCGTCGCCGCGCGTCTTGTCCTAGTAACCTTCTTTTCGTTCCTGTTTCTACTTGTCTGGCTGTTCTTCAGTGGGCTCACTCTGCCAAGTTAGCTGGTCATCCGGCGTTCGAGGCACTCTTGCTTCTGTCGTAGCGCTTTTGGTGGCCGACTCAGGGAGCGTGACACGCGCGTTTCGTGGCTGCTTGTTCGGACTGCGCGCGCAGACTAAGTCAGGTAACTCTCCTCCTGCCCGGTCGTCTCAGACCGCTTCCCATTCCTTCTCGACCATGGTCTCACATCGCCTAGACTTCATTACCGGTCTGCCTTTGTCTGCGGGAAGACTGTGATTCTTACGGTTGTCGATAGGTTCTCTAAGGCGGCACATTTCATTCCCCTCGCTAAACTTCCTTCCGCTAAGGACGGCACAAATCATCATCGAGAATGTGTTCAGAATTCATGGCCTCCGTTAGACGCCGTTTCAGACAGAGGCCCGCAATTCACGTCACAGTTTTGGAGGGAGTTCTGTCGTTTTTGATTGGTGCGTCCGTCAGTCTCTCTCTTCCGGGTTTTATCCCAGTCTAACGGTCAAGCAGAGAGGCCAATCAGACGATTGGTCGCATACTACGCAGCCTTTCTTTCAGAAACCTGCGTCTTGGGCAGAACAGCTCCCCTGGGCAGAATACGCTCACAACTCGCTTCCTTCGTCTGCTACCGGGTTATCTCCGTTTCAGAGTAGTCTGGGTTACCAGCCTCCTCTGTTCTCATCCCAGCTTGCCGAGTCAGCGTTCCCTCCGCTCAGCGTTTGTCCAACGTTGTGAGCGCACCTGGAGGGAGGGTGAGGTCTGCACTTTGCCGTTACAGGGCACAGACTGTGAGCCGCCAATAAACGTAGGATTAAGAGTCAAAGGTATTGTTGAGGCCAGAGAGTGTGGCTTTCCACTGCAACCTTCCTCTTCGACAGCTTCTCGTAAGTTGACTCCGCGGTTCATTGGTCCGTTCCGTGTCTCCCAGGTCGTCAATCCTGTCGCTGTGCGACTGCTTCTTCCCGCGACATCTTCGTCGCGTCCATCTGTCTTCCATGTCTCCTGTGTCAAGCCCTTTCTTCGCACCCCGTTCGTCTTCCCTCCCCCCTCCGTCCTTGTCGAGCGCACCTATTTACAAGGTACGTAGGATCATGGACATGCGTTCTCGGGGACGGGGTCACCAATACTTAGTGGATTGGGAGGGTTTACGGTCCTGAGGAGAGGAGTTGGGTCCGTCTCCGGGACGTGCTGGACCGTTCGCTGATTGATGATTTCCTCCGTTGCCGCCAGGATTCCTCCTCGAGTGCGCCAGGAGGCGCTCGGTGAGTGGGGGGGTACTGTCATGTTTTGTCTTATATTGTCTTGTCATTTTGCTTTTCCTTCTGTTCGTTTTCCCCCTGCTGGTCTTTTGAGGTTCGTTCCCTTTTTCTCTCTCCCTCCCTCTCTCTCTTTCTCTCTATCGTTCCGTTCCTGCTCCCAGCTGTTCCTATTCCCCTAATCAATCATTTAGTCTTCCACCTGTTCCCTATCTTTTCCCCTGATTAAGTCCCTATTTCTCCCCTTGTTTTTCGTTTCTGTCCTAATGGGATCCTTGTATATTGTTCACCGTGCTGTGTCTTTGTATCGCCCTGTCGGTGTGGTGTTTCCCTCAGATGCTGCGTGGTGAGCAGGTGTCTGAGTCTGCTACGGTCAAGTGCCTTCCAGGCAACCTACAGTTTATGAGTCCAGGTCTCCAGTCTGTTCTCGTCATTAAGTGGAATTGTTTTTTATGCTTTATTTACCACTCCGATTTGTCTAGGAGTATTGCATATTTCCTTTACTGGATTAAAGACTCTGTTTTCGCCAAGTCGCTTTTGGGTCCTCATTCACCTGCATAACA
>NW_025758152.1:0-5284 GCF_021184085.1 Oncorhynchus gorbuscha | reverse complement strand
TGTCATGTTTTGTCTTATATTGTCTTGTCATTTTGCTTTTCCTTCTGTTCCTTTTCCCCCTGCTGGTCTTTTTAGGTTCGTTCCCCTTTTTCTCTCTCCCTCCCTCTCTCTCTTCCCTCTATCGTTCCGTTCCTGCTCCCAGCTGTTCCTATTCCCCTAATCAATCATTTAGTCTTCCCACACCTGTTCCCTATCTTTTCCCCTGATTAGAGTCCCTATTTCTTCCCTTGTTTTCCGTTTCAGTCCTGTCGGATCCTTGTATATTGTTCACCGTGCTGTGTCTTTGTATCGCCCTGTCGTGTCGTGTTTCCCTCAGATGCTGCGTGGTGAGCAGGTGTCTGAGTCTGCTACGGTCAAGTGCCTTTACCGCTCCGAATTGTCTAGGAGTATTGAATATTTACTTTACTGGATTAAAGACTCTGTTTTCGCCAAGTCGCTTTTGGGTCCTCATTCACCTGCATAACAGAAGGATCCGACCAAAGAATGGACCCGAGCGACTACAGACGCTCGTAACACTGCCGTCGAGATCCAAGGGGAGCCATGCTCGGCAGACACGAGCAGGAATTGTCTGCTGCTCGCCATGCCGTGGAGAACCTGGCCGCTCAGGTTTCCGACCTCTGGACAGTTCCAGAGTCTTCGTCTCGTGCCACCTGTTACTTCCTGGTCTGCCGAGCCTCCAGAACCTAGGGTTAATAACCCACCTTGCTACTCCCGGGCAGCCCACGGAGTGCCGCTCCTTTCTCACCCAGTGTGATATTGTGTTCTCTCTCCAACCCAACACATACTCAGAGCTCGGGTTGCTTACGTCATTTCACTCCTTACTGGCCGGGCTCGAGAGGTGGGGCACAGCTATCTGGGAGGCAAGGGCTGATTGTTCTAACAATTACAGAACTTTAAAGAGGAGATGATTCGGGTTTTTGACCGTTCAGTTTTTGGTAGGGAGGCTTCTAGGGCCCTGGCTTCCCTATGCCAAAGGTGATCGATCCATAACGGATTACTCTATAGAGTTTCTCGCACTCTTGCTGCCTCTAGTGACTGGAACGAGCCGGCGCTGCTCGCTCGTTTTCTGGAGGGACTCCACGCAGTGGTTAAAGATGAGACTCTCTCCCGGGGGAGGGTTCCTTCCAGTGTGGACTCTTTGATTGGTCTAGCCATCCGCATAGAACGACGGGTAGATCTTCGTCACCAAGCTCGTGGAAGAGAGCTCGCGTCAACGGTGTTTCCCTGCTCCGCATCGCAACCATCTCTCCTCTGGCTCAGAGACTGAGCCCATGCAGCTGGGAGGTATTCGCATCTCGACTAAGGAGAGGGAACGGAGGATCACCAACCGCCTGTGCCTCTATCACGGATTTGCTGGTTTCATTTGTCAATTCATGTCCAGTAAAAGCCAGAGCTCATCAGTAAGCGACGGAGCTACTGGTGTGCGCTACTACTACTACCCGACTCTCCATCTAGATCCTGTACTACTATGTCGGTCCATCTACGCTGGACCGGTTCGGGTGCTACATGCAGTGCCTTGATAGACTCTGGGGCTGAGGGTTGTTTCATGGACGAAGCATGGGCTCGGAAACATGACATTCCTTTCAGACAGTTAGACAAGCCTACGCCCATGTTCGCCTTAGATGGTAGTCATCTTCCCAGTATCAGATTTGAGACACTACCTTTAACCTCACAGTATCTGGTAACCACAGTGAGACTATTTCTTTTTTGATTTTTCGTTCACCTTTTACACCTGTTGTTTTGGGTCATCCCCTGGCTAGTATGTCATAATCCTTCTATTAATTGGTCTAGTAATTCTATCCTATCCTGGAACGTTTCTTGTCATGTGAAGTGTTTAATGTCTGCCATCCCTCCCATTTCTTCTGTCCCCACTTCTCAGGAGGAACCTGGCGATTTGACAGGAGTGCCAGAGGAATATCATGATCTGCACGGTCTTCAGTCGGTCCCGAGCCAACTCCCTTCCTCTCACCGGTTGTATGATTGTAGTATTGATCTCCTTCCGGGGACCACTCCTCCTCGGGGGTAGACTATACTCTCTGTCGGCTCCCGAACGTAAAGGCTCTCGAGGATTATTTGTCTGTGTCTCTTGACGCCGGTACCATAGTGCCTTCTTCCTCTCCGGCCGGGGCGGGGCTTTTTTTGTTAAGAAAAAGGACGGTACTCTGCGCCCCTGCGTGGATTATCGAGGGCTGAATGACATAACGGTTAAGAATCGTTATCCGCTTCCTATGTCATCAGCCTTCCGAGATTCTGCAGGAGCCAGGTGCTTTACCTAAGTTGGACCTTCGTAACGCTTACCATCTCGTGCGCATCAGAGAGGGGACGAGTGGAAACGGATTGTTTAACACTCCGTTAGGGCATTTTGAGTACCGGGTTCACCGTTTGGTCACGGCCAATGCGCCAGCTGTTTTTCAGGCATTAGTTAATGATGTTCTGAGAGACATGCAGAACATCTTTGTTTTTGTCTACCTTGACGATATCCTGATTTTTCACCGTCACTCGAGATTCATGTTCAGCACGTTCGACGTGTTCTCAGCGCCTTTTAGAGAATTGTCTCTACGTGAAGGCTGAGAAGTGCTCTTTTCATGTCTCCTCCGCGCTTTTCCGGTTCCGTTATTTCCGCTGAAGGCATTCAGATGGATTCCGCTAAGGTCAAGCTTCAGTGATTGGCCCGTTCAAGGTCACGTGTCGAGATTGCAGCGCTTTCTAGGTTTCGCTAATATCTATCGGCGTTTCATTCGTAATTTCGGTCAAGTTGCTGCCCCTCTCACAGCTCTTACTTCTGTCAAGACGCGTGTTTTAAGTGGTCGGTTCCTTGGGAGCTTTTGATCTTCTAAAATAACGTTTTACGTCCGCCCTATCCTCGTTACTCCTGACGTCACTAGACAATTCATTGTCGAGGTTGACGCTTCAGAGGTAGGCGTGGGAGCCATTCTATCCCAGCGCTTCCAGTCTGACGATAAGGTTCATCCTTGCGCTTATTTTTCTCATCGCCTGTGTCGCCATCTGAACGCAACTATGATGTGGGTAACCGCGAACTGCTCGCCATCCGCAGCCCTAGGCGGCGGAATGGCGACAGTGGTTGGAGGGGGCGACACGGTCCTTTGTCGTTTGGACAGACCATAGCAAGAACCTTGAGTACATCCGTTCTGCCAAACGACTTAATGCTCGTCAAGCTGCGTTGGGCGTTGTTTTCGCTCGTTTCTGAGTTTGTGATTTCTTACCGTCCGGGTAAGCAAGAACACCAAGCCTGATGCCTTATCCCGTCTTTTTAGTTCTTCTGTGGCTTCTACTGATCCCGAGGGGATTCTTCCTTATGGGCGTGTTGTCGGGTTGACAGTCTGGGGAATTGAAAGACAGGTTAAGCACACTCACGCACACTGCGTCGCGGCGCTTGTCCTAGTAACCTTCTTTTCGTTCCTGTTTCCACTCGTCTGGCTGTTCTTCAGTGGGCTCACTCTGCCAAGTTAGCTGGTCATCCCGGTGTTCGAGGCACTCTTGCTTCTATTCGCCAGCGCTTTTGGTGGCCGACTCAGGAGTGACCTGGACATCGCCCCGTTTCTCGTGGCTGCTTGTTCGACTGCGCGCAGAGACTAAGTCAGGTAACTCTCCTCCTGCGGTCGTCTCAGACCGCTCCCATTCCTTCTCGACCATGGTCTCACATCGCCCTAGACTTCATTACCGGTCTGCCTTTGTCTGCGGGGAAGACTGTGGATTCTTACGGTTGTCGATAGGTTCTCTAAGGCGGCACATTTCATTCCCCCTCGCTAAACTTCCTTCCGCTAAGGAGACGGCACAAATCATCATCGAGAATGTGTTCAGAATTCATGGCCTCCCGTTAGACGCTCGTTTCAGACAGAGGCCCGCAATTCACGTCACAGTTTTGGAGGGAGTTCTGTCGTTTGATTGGTGCGTCCGTCAGTCTCTCTTCGGGTTTCATCCCCAGTCTAACGGTCAAGCAGAGAGGGCCAATCAGACGATTGGTCGCATGGCTACGCAGCCTTTCTTTCAGAAACCCTCGTCTTGGGCAGAACAGCTCCCCTGGGCAGAATACGCTCACAACTCATTTCCTTCAGTCTGCTACCGGGTTATCTCCGTTTCAGAGTAGTCTGGGTTACCAGCCTCCTCTGTTCTCATCCCAGCTTGCCGGAGTCCAGCGTTCCCTCCGCTCAAGCGTTTGTCCAACGTTGTGAGCGCACCTGGAGGGTGAGGTCTGCACTTTGCCGTTACAGGGGCACAGACTGTGAGAGCCGCCAATAAACGTAGGATTAAGAGTCCCTAGGTATTGTTGCGGCCAGGGAGTGTGGCTTTCCACTCGCAACCTTCCTCTTACGACAGCTTCTCGTAAAGTTGACTCCGCGGTTCATTGGTCCATTCCGTGTCTCCCAGGTCGTCAATCCCTGTCGCTGTGCGACTGCTTCTTCCACGACATCTTCGTCGCGTCCATCCTGTCTTCCATGTCTCCTGTGTCAAGCCCTTTCTTCGCACCCCGTTCGCCTTCCCTCCCCCTCCCGTCCTTGTCGAGCGCACCTATTTACAAGGTACGTAGGATCATGGACATGCGTTCTCGGGACGGGGTCACCAACATTTAGTGGATTGGGAGGGTTACGGTCCTGGGAGAGGAGTTGGGTTCCGTCTCGGGACGTGCTGGACCGTTCACTGATTGATGATTTCCTCCGTTGCCGCCAGGATTTCACTCACCGAGTGCGCCAGGATGCGCTCGGTGAGTGGGGTACTGTCATGTTTTGTCTTATATTGTCTTGTCATTTTGCTTTTCCTTCTGTTCCTTTTCCCCCTGCTGGTCTTTTAGGTTCGTTCCCCTTTTCTCTCTCCCTCTCTCTCTTCCCACCCTATCGTTCCCGTTCACTGCTCCCAGCTGTTCCTATTCCCCTAATCAATCATTTAGTCTTCCCACACCTGTTCCCTATCTTTTCCCCTGATTAGAGTCCCTATTTCTTCCCTTGTTTTCCGTTTCAGTCCCTGTCGGATCCTTGTATATTGTTCACCGTGCTGTGTCTTTGTATCGCCCCTGTCGTGTCCCGTTTCCCTCAGATGCTGCGTGGTGAGCAGGTGTCTGAGTCTGCTACGGTCAAGTGCCTTCCCGAGGCAACCAGCAGTTTATGAGCGAGTCTCCAGTCTGTTCTTCGTCATTACGAGTGGAATTGTTCTTTTGTATGTTTTATTTACCGCTCGGTTGTCTAGGAGTATTGAATATTTACTTTACTGGATTAAAGACTCTGTTTTCGCCAAGTCGCTTTTGGGTCCTCATTCACCTGCATAACAA
>NW_025758151.1:0-5284 GCF_021184085.1 Oncorhynchus gorbuscha | reverse complement strand
ACACTGTCTACCTCCTAAATAGAACCCTATTCCTTACACTGTCTACCTCCTAAATAGAACCCTATTCTCTACACTGTCTACCTCCTAAATAGAACCCTATTCACTACACTGTCTACCTCCTAAATAGAACCCTATTCACTACACTGTCAGCCTCCTAAATAGAACCCTATTCTGTACACCATCTACCTCCTAAATAGAACCCTATTCTGTACACTGTCTCCCTCCTAAATATAACCCTATTCTCTACACTGTCTGGCTCCTAAATGGCACCCTCTATTATAGTGCATTACTTCTGACCAGGACCCATCTGGCTCGGGTCAAACGTAGTGCACCATGTGGAATAGGCCCCAGTCAGAAATAGTGGACTATGGGAAAAGGGTGCCATTTGGTACAGAACCTGTATTTAGAACCAGTTGCCTACAATCTAACCGGTCATGTCTTGATGTACCATCTCTGAAGCCCTTTCCCCTTGTTCCAGGACAATTGTTCCTATCCGTCTCTTTTTCATGGTCCTTCGAGCCGGATAGGGTTTGTGTACATCCCTACTTTATCAAGGAGGGGTTTGATGTTGTGTACTGTTTAACCTATGCTTAGTTACACATCCGGTTTGATATTCACAAAGCATCTCAAAGTAAGAGCACTGGTCTAGGACCATTTCTCCATGTTAGGTCATAATGAATAAGATTACATGGACAGATAACATCCTTCTCTGGGATGCTTTAAAAATACATGCACAGAATCACTGTTCTCGTGATACGTAGGCCGGCCTTAGCTGTAATAGAGGCCTATACTTGCGTGGGCCAAGAGATACATTGACAGCCCCCTCTTCTCTCTGTCCCCTGTGGTATATGGATCAGGGACAGTGTGTATTAAGCGTTTCAGAGTAGGAGTGCGGATCTAGGATCATTTCCTATATGTCCATTCATTATAATCTAACAAGAAACATGGATACCACATCAGTACTCCTACTCTCAGATGTTTAGTGAATATGGACCCAGATCAGATTTTATAACCTAGGCCTTTACCTGCGTGGGCCAAGACTAGATAAACTGAAATCTTCCTCCCCTCTTCCTCTTCCTCCTCCTCCCCTCCCTCCTCCTGTCCTCCTCTCCTCTCCTCCTGTCCCTCCTCCTCTCCTCCTCCTCTCCCCCCTCTCCTCCCTCCTCCTCTCCCCCTCTCCTCCCTCCTCCTGTCCTCCTCTCCTCTCTTCCTCTCCCCTCCCCTCCTCTCCCCTCCTCCTCTCCTCCCTCCTCCTGTCCTCCCTCCTCCTCCTCTCCCTTCCTCCTCCCTCTCCTCCCTCCTCCTCCTCTCCCCCTCTCCTCTCCCCCTCCTCCTCTCCTCCCTCTCCTCTCCACTCCACTCCCCCTCTCCTCTCCCCACCTCCTCCTCTCCTCTCCCCTCCCCCTCATCTCCCTTCCCCTCTCCTCCTCTCCTCTCCCCACCTCCCCTCTCCTCTCCTCCTCCTCTCCCCACCTCCCCCTCTCTCTCTCCTCCTCTCCCCACCTCCCCCTCTCCTCTCCTCCTCTCCCCACCTCCCCTCTCCTCTCCTCTCCTCCCTCTCCTCCCCTCTCCTCTCCTCCTCTCCCCTCTCCCCCTCTCCTCTCCTCCTCTCCCCTCTCCCTCTCTCCTCTCCTCCTCTCCCTTCCCCTCTCCTCCTCTCCCCTCCTCCCCCTTCTCCTCATCCTCCTCTCCCCACCTCCTCCTTCCCTCTCCTCCTCTCCTCTCCCCACCTCCTCCTCTCCTCCCCTCTCTATGATCTGTGCTGTAGATCAGATCAGTATTGTTGCTTCCAGCCTCTGTCAGTGTCAGTGATTCATGGTGGTATTCTGGCCTGACTTGGAAAGTCCCTATTCCACCCTATTCATATATAGTGCACTACATTTAACCAGAGTCTTATGGAGTGTGAGCCTGGTCTAAAGTAGTGCACTACATAGGGAATAGGGTGCCATTTGGGACACATCCCAGGCTGGGTTGTTGGAATGCGGCTAAGCAGTAGGCTTATCCATAAGGCTGTCATCTCTCTACAGGAGCACTGCTGGCTTTGAACACAATCCACCAGCCAAATACCATACAGGATCACCAAGGGGGAGAGCTACTGTGATGTGATGAGACCTGGTCCCTCTGTTGTTCTCTTCTCTGCCCGAGGACAGGCTCATGTTCTCCTCCCTAGGTCTATTTTGGACTTCTCTGATCTGGCAGCTCCAGACGTCCGGACAGCGGTCCCGGTCCCAGACGCCCGGCCGGAGCGGTCGGTACTCCAGGCATCCGATGTCCAGGGCCAGCGGTCGGTACTCCCAGACGTCCGGGCCAGCGGTCGGTACTCCAGACGTCCGGACCAGCGGTGGTACTCCAGGCACGTCCGGGCAGCGGTCTCAGACTTCCGGACGCGGTACTCCAGACTTCCGGGCCAGCGGTCGGTACCAGACGTCCGGGCCAGCGGTCGGTACTCCAGACTTCCGGGCCAGCGGTCGGTACTCCCAGGCATCCGGGCCAGCGGTCGGTACTCCAGAGCGTCCGGGCCAGCGGTCGGCTCCAGGCGATCCGGGCCCGGCGGTCGGTACTCCAGACCAGCGGTCGGTACTCCAGACCAGCGGTCGGTACTCCAGACGTCGGGCCAGCCGTCGCACTCCAGACGATCCGGGCCAGTGAGCGGTACTCCAGACGTCCGGGGCAGCGGTCGGTACTCAGGCGTCGGGCCAGCGGTCGGTACTCCAGACGTCCGGGCCAGCGGTCACCTACTCCAGAGACGTCCGGGCCAGCGATCATTACTCCAGACGTCCGGGCCAGCGTCGGTACTCCAGACGTCCGGGCCGGCGGTCGGTACTCCAGGCGTCCGGGCCAGCGGTCTGTACTCCAGACTTCCGGGCAGCGGTCGGTACTCCAGACGTCCGGGCCAGCGTCGGTACTCCAGACGTCCGGACGCGGTCGGGTACCCAGACCAGCGGTCGGTACTTGAGACCAGCGGTGGGTACTCCAGGCGTCCGGGCCAGCGGTCGGTAATTCAGACGTCGGGCCAGCGGCCGGTACTCCAGGCGTCCCGGGCCAGCGGTCGGTACTCCAGACGTCCGGGCCAGCGTCGATACTCAGACGTTGTCCGGGCCAGCGGCTCGGTACTCCAGACGTGTCCGGGCCAGCGGTCGGTAGGTGACGGTGTGTGTTGTCCCCGTCAGGCTGTCCACCCTATAGAACTCAGCCTGGTCCCAGATCTGTTCCTGTTGTCTTGCTAACTCCCAGTTGTGTAAAGTACTTCAAGTAAAAATACTTGAAAGTACTGCTTAAGTAATCTGTAATTTAACTTACTATTTATATTTTTGACAACTTTTTACTTCACTACATTCTAAAGGGAATTATTAACTTTTTACACCTTACATTTGAATGCTTAGCAGGACAGAAAAATGGTCTAATTCACACACATCCCTACTGCCTCTGATATTTTAGCAAATACATGTATTTTTTAAACTGAAGTATATTTAAAACCAAATACTTTTATACAAGTAATATTTTACTAGGTGACTTTCACTTTTACTTGAGTCATTTTCTATTAAGGTAACTTTGACAATTGGGTTATTTTTCCACCACTATTAACTCCCCTCTGGTCTTACAATTCCATTGCCATGACCATAGGAGTTGAAGATAAGGCAAGCACAAACAGATCTGGGGACCAGGCTAGCCTCCTCTGATGAAGGGTAGATGTGATGACATTGAAGGTGTTTGGGATTACAGCCTGTGCTGAGTCATATCTGACTGCTATAGGGGATTATGGTGTCGGCCAGACATTGTCCGGAAGAAATATGTCCCATTGAGTGATTAGGAGTTTCCACAGACTGCTATTCTCGTCTCTGTAAAATCAGACTGGACAGGTGTGTGTGTGTGTGTGTGTGTGTGTGTGTGTGTGTGTGTGTGTGTGTGTGTGTGTGTGTGTGTGTGTGTGTGTGTGTGTGTGTGTGTGTGTGTGTGTGTGTGTTTGAGGAGGTTTAGGTGGTGAAGAGAGTAAGAGAGTGAATGTGTCAGTGTGAATGAGAGAAACACCAAACTACTGGTGCCTCACTGTCTCTGAGAAGCTCTACAATGCATGTCAATCATTCTATTGCTATTCCATTTTAGTTCCCTTTACTCGTTTCCTTTGCTCGTTTCCTTTACTGAGCACACAGGCACTGTCATGAAAGTCATGAAGTGATAATATCGTTGGAACCAATGAGGAAGTACTATTGATTGGTCAATGTTACCATCTCCCCCTTCTAGCATGGTCAACTGCCTTTCAGCCCCTCCAGGTCCCCAACCCTCCATGTCCCCTAACCCTCCAGGTCCCCCAACCCTCCAGGTCCCTAACCCTCCAGGTCCCCTAACCCTCCAGGTCCTCTAACCCTCCATGTCCCCTAACCCTCCAGGTCCCCTAACCCTCCATGTCCCCTAACCCTCCATGTTACTTAACCCCCATCTACCCATCCACCCACCCTACCTCCGTGGGTATGTCCTGTCCTCACCTGTGATGAGGGCCTCAGCGGTGGTCATGTGCATCAGGGCTCCGTCGCTGAGGGGCCAGTTGTCAGGGTCCAGTTTCAGAGCCCCAAGGCCCCCCAGAGAGGCCAGCTCTTCCTGGATCTGTGTCCCAGAGGGGCAGCTCTCCCAGCGGCCCTTACGGTAGCCCAGCGCGTCCCCCACCCCCGCTAGGACCATACCAGCCTGAAACTTCTCCATGAGGGTTAGGGTTCAGATGCCCACCAACCCGGACTAAAACACAGGATGGGCTGTAATGTAGGTTTCAATAGGAAGACCGACTGACTGACTAGAGGACACAGGCTATAGGTAAACAGAGTCTCTCTACGGGTTATAGAGAACACAGGCTCTAGGAGGACAGTCTCTCTACGGGTTATAGAGAACACAGGCTCCAGGTAGACAGAGTCTCTCAGAAACAGTCTGACTCCCAAGACACTATAGTCCTCTTCTAGAAGCCTGAGATAGTGTTCCTCTGGTTAAACAGACAGAGCTTCTAGAAGCCTGAGATAGTGTTCCACTGGTTAAACAGACAGAGCTTCTAGAAGCCTGAGATAGTGTTCCTCTGGTTAAACAGACAGAGCTTCTAGAAGCCTGAGATAGTGTTCCTCTGGTTAAACAGACAGAGCTTCTAGAAGCCTGAGATAGTGTTCCTCTGGTTAAACAGACAGAGCTTCTAGAAGCCTGAGATAGTGTTCCTCTGGTTAAACAGACAGAGCTTCTAGAAGCCTGAGATAGTGTTCCTCTGGTTAAACAGACAGAGCTTCTAGAAGCCTGAGATAGTGTTCCT
>NW_025758150.1:0-5285 GCF_021184085.1 Oncorhynchus gorbuscha | reverse complement strand
TAATATAACCCTCCCAGACCCTACCTCAGCATGATATATATATATATATAACCCTACCAGACCCTACCTCAGTATAATATATATATAATATAACCCTACCAGACCCTACCTCAGCATAATATATATATATAATATAACCCTCCAGACCTACCTCAGCATAATATATAATATAACCTACAGACCTATAATATATGACCCTACCTCAGGCATAATATCATATATATATGCTATAATATAACCCTATGACCTACCTCAGCATAATATATATATATAATATAACCCTACCAGACCCTACCTCAGCATAATATATATATATAATATAACCCTACCAGACCCTACCTCAGCATAATATATATATATAATATAACCCTACAGACCCTACCTCAGCATAATATATATATAATATAACCCTACCAGACCTACCTCAGCATAATATATATCTAATATATTTCTGAAATTCTACCTCAGCCATAATATATATATACAATACATTTCTTCACTACCTCAAACATAATATATATATAATACCTTTCTAGACCCTATATTTATAATATATATCTGTAATATACTTTACAGACCCTACCTCAGTATAATATATATATAATATAATATAACCCTACCAGACCCTACCTCAGCATAATATATATATATATAACCCTGAACCCTACCTCAGCATATATATATATAATATAACCCTACCAGACCCTACCTCAATATAATATATATATAATATAATATAACCCCTACAGACCCTACCTCAACATAATATATATATATATATAACCTATAGACCCTACCTCAGCATAATATATATATAATATAACCCTCCCAGACCCTACCTCAGCATAATATATATATATATAACCCTCCCAGACCCTACCTCAGTATAATATATATATAATATAACCCTACCAGACCCTACCTCAGCATAATATATATATAATATAACCCTACCAGACCCTACCTCAGCATAATATATATATAATATAACCCCTCCCAGACCCTACCTCAGTATAATATATATATAATATAACCCTACCAGACCCTACCTCAGCATAATATATATATAATATAACCCCTCCCAGACCCTACCTCAGTATAATATATATATAATATAACCCTACCAGACCCTACCTCAGCATAATATATATATAATATAACCCCTCCCAGACCCTACCTCAGCATAATATATATATATATAACCCTACCAGACCCTACCTCAGCATAATATATATATATAATATAACCCTACCAGACCCTACCTCAGTATAATATATATATAATATAATATAACCCTACCAGACCCTACCTCAGCATAATATATATATATATAACCCTACCAGACCCTACCTCAGCATAATATATATATAATATAACCCTCCCAGACCCTACCTCAGCATAAATATATATATATAAACCCTCCTCAGACCCTACCTCAGTATAATATATCTCATATAACCTACAGACCTACCTCAGCATAATCTCTCTCAATTGGCCTGCTCTCCAGACCCTCACTCAGGCATAATATATATATAATATAACTCTCTCCCAGACCTCTACCTCAGTATAATATATATATAATATAACCCTACCAGACCCTACTCAGCATAATATATATATAATATAACCCCTCCAGACCCTACCTCAGTATAATATATATCTAATATAACCTACCAGACCCTACCTCAGCATAATATCTCTATATAATATAACCCTCCCAGACCCTACCTCAGCATAATATATATATATAATATAACCCTACCAGACCCTACCTCAGTATAATATATATATAATATAACCCTACCAGACCCTACCTCAGCATAATATATATATATATAACCTATATAGACCTACCTCAGTATAATATATATATATAATATAGCCTACCAGACCCTACCTCAGCATAATATATATATAATATAATACCAGACCCTACCTCAGCATAATATATATATATTATAACCCCTCCCCAGACCCTACCCTCAGCATAATATATATATAATATAACCCTACCAGACCCTACCTCAGCATAATATATATATAATATAACCCTACCAGACCCTACCTCAACATAATATATATATATAATATAACCCAGAGACCCTACCTCAATATAATATATATATAATATAACCCTACCAGACCCTACCTCAGTATAATATATATATAATATAACCCTACCAGACCCTACCTCAGTATAATATATATATATATATCTAATATAACCCTACCAGACCCTACCTCAGTATAATATATATATATATCTAATATAACCCTACCAGACCCTACCTCAGTATAATATATATATATAATATAACCCTACCAGACCTACCTCAGCATAATATATATATATATATAACACAACCTACTAGAACCTACCTCAGCATAATATATATATATATATATATATATATATATATATATATATATATATATACATATAATATAACCCTACCAGACCCTACCTCAGTATAATATATATATATAACATAACCCTCCCAGACCCTACCTCAGCATAATATATATATATATATATATATATATATATATATATATATATATAATATAACCTAACCCTCCCAGACCCTACCTCAGCATAATATATATATATAATATAACCCTACCAGACCCTACCTCAGCATAATATATATATAATATAACCCTACCAGACCTCACCTCAGCATAATATATATATATAATATAATCCTCCCAGACCCTACCTCAGCATAATATATATATATAATATAACCCTCCCAGACCCTACCTCAGTATAATATATATATATAATATAACCCTCCCAGACCCTACCTCAGTATAATATATATATATATAACCCTACCAGACCTACCTCAGCATAATATATATATAATATAACCCTACCAGACCCTACCTCAGCATAATATATATATATAATATAATCCTCCCAGACCCTACCTCAGCATAATATATATATATAATATAACCCTCCCAGACCCTACCTCAGTATAATATATATATAATATAGCCCTCCCAAAGACCCTATCAGTATAATATATATATATAATATAACCCTACCAGACCCTACCTCAGTATAATATATATATATAATATAATCTTCCCAGACCCTACCTCAGTATAATATATATATAATATAACCCTACCAGACCTCACCTCAGCATAATATATATATAATATAACCCTACCAGACCCTACCTCAGTATAATATATATATATAATATAACCCTTACCTCAGCATAATATATATAATATAACCCTACCAGACCCTACCTCAGCATAATATATATAATATAACCTACCAGACCCTACCTCAGTATAATATATACTATAATATAACCCACTCCAGACCCTACCTCAATTATAATATTTATATAATATAACCTACCGGACCCTACCTCAGCATAATATATATATAATATAACCCTACAGACCCTACCTCAGTATAATATATATAATATAACCTACCCAGACCTGCCTCAACATAATATATATATAATATAACCCTACTGGAGACCCTACCTCAGTATAATATATATATAATATATACCCTACAGACCCTACCTCAGTATAATATATATACATATAATATAACCCTACCAGACCCTACCTCAGTATAATATATTATATATCTAACATAACCCTACCAGACCCTACCTCAGTATAATATATATATAATATAACCCTACCAGACCCTACCTCAGCATATATATATATAATATAACCCCTACAAGACCCTACCTCAACAATATATATATATAATATAACCCTCCCAGACCCTACCTCAGCATAAATATATATATAATATAACCCTACCAGACCCTCACCTCAGTATAATATATATATAATATAACCCTACCAGACCCTACCTCAGCATAATATATATAATATAACCCTCCCAGACCCTACCTCAGTATAATATATATATATATTATAACCCTCCCAGACCCTACCTCAGTATAATATATATATATAATATATTTTTTCTGAGACCCTACCTCAGCATAATATATATAATGTAAACCTCCAGACCTCCTCCAGTAATATATATATATAATGTAATCCTCCCAGACCCTACCTCAGCATAATATATATATATAATATAACCCTCCCAGACCTACCTCAGTATAAATAATAATAATATAATATAACCCTCCCAGACCCTACCTCAGTATAATATATATATATAATATAGCCCTACCAGACCCTACCTCAGCATAATATATATATCTAATATAACCCTACCAGACCCTACCTCAGCATAATATATATATATATAATATAACCCTACCAGACCCTACCTCAGCATAATATATATATATATATAACACAACCCTACTAGAACCTACCTCAGCATAATATATATATATATATATATATATATATACATATAATATAACCCTACCAGACCCTACCTCAGTATAATATATATATATAACATAACCCTCCCAGACCCTACCTCAGCATAATATATATATATATATATATATATATATATATATATATATATATATATATATATATATATATATATATATATATATATATATAATATAATCCTCCCAGACCCTACCTCAGCATAATATATATATATATAATATAACCCTACCAGACCTCACCTCAGCATAATATATATATAATATAACCCTACCAGACCCTACCTCAGCATAATATATATATATAATATAACCCTCCCAGACCCTACCTCAGCATAATATATATATATATAATATAACCCTACCAGACCCTACCTCAGTATAATATATATATATAATATAACCCTACCAGACCCTACCTCAGTATAATATATATATATAATATAACCCTACCAGACCCTACCTCAGCATAATATATATATATAATATAACCCTACCAGACCCTACCTCAGTATAATATATATATATAATATAACCCTCCCAGACCCTACCTCAGCATAATATATATATATAATATAACCCTACCAGACCCTACCTCAGCATAATATATATATATAATATAACCCTACCAGACCCTACCTCAGCATGATATATATATATATATAATATAACCCTACCAGACCCTACCTCAGCATAATATATATATATAATATAACCCTCCCAGACCCTACCGCAGCATGATATATATATATATAATATAACCCTACCAGACCCTACCTCAGCATAATATATATATATAATATAACCCTCCCAGACCCTACCTCAGCATGATATATATATATATAATATAACCCTACCAGACCCTACCTCAGCATAATATATATATATATATAATATAACCCTACCAGACCCTAC
>NW_025758149.1:0-5285 GCF_021184085.1 Oncorhynchus gorbuscha | reverse complement strand
TTACATTAAGGAGGGTAAAGTGACTAGGCATCAGGATAGATTATAACAAGGTAATTGAGGTCGATATTTACATTAAGGAGGGTAAAGTGGCATCAGGATAGAAAATAACAAGGTAATTGAGGTAGATATTTACATTAAGGAGGTAAAGTGGCATCAGGATAGATAATAACAAGGTAGTTGGGGTAGATGTTTGCGTTAAGGAGGAGTAAAGTGACTAGGCATCAGGATAGATAATAGACAAGGTAGTGAGGTAGATATTTACATTAAGGAGGGTAAAGTGACTAGGCATCAGGATAGATTATAACAAGGTAATTGAGAATTCAGATATTTACATTAAGGAGGAGTAAAGTGGCATCAGGATAGATAATAACAAGGTAATTGAGGTAGATATTTACATTAAGGAGGGTAAAGTGGCATCAGGATAGATAATAACAAGGTAATTGAGGGTAGATATTTACATTAAGGAGGGTAAAGTGACTAGGCATCAGGATAGATAATAACAAGGTAGTTGGGGTAGATATTTACATTAAGGAGGGTAAAGTGACTAGGCATCAGGATAGATAATAACAAGGTAATTGAGGTCGATATTTACATTAAGGAGGTAAAGTGACTAGGCATCAGGATAGATAATAACAAGGTAATTGAGGTGAGATATTTACATTAAGGAGGGTAAAGTGACTAGGCATCAGGATAGATAATAACAAGGTAATTGAGGTAGATATTTACATTAAGGAGGGTAAAGTGGCATCAGGATAGATAATAACAAGGTAATTGAGGTAGATATTTACATTAAGGAGGAGGAGTAAAAGTGGCATCAGGATAGATAATAACAAGGTAATTGAGGTAGATATTTACATTAAGGAGGGTAAAGTGACTAGGCATCAGGATAGATAATAACAAGGTAATTGGTGAATATTTACATTAAGGCAGTAAAGTGACACAACAAGGCAACAGGATAGATAACTAACAAGGCAAAGCACCTGTGACAGATACATTGAGGGCAGTAAAGTGACTAGGCATCAGGATAGATAATAACAAGGTAATTGAGGTAGATATTTACATTAAGGAGGGTAAAGTGACTAGGCATAGATAATAATACAAGGTAATTGAGGTAGATATTTACATTAAGGAGGGTAAAGTGGCATCAGGATAGATAATAACAAGGTAATTGAGGTAGATATTTACATTAAGGAGTAAAGTGGCAATCCAGGATAGATAATAACAAGGTAATTAGAGGTGACATTTACATTAAGGAGGCAGATACTACAGTGACAAGGCATCAGGATAGATAATAACAAGATAACTGAGGCAGATATTTACATTAAGGATGGTGTTAATTGTGCACTCATAGATAATACTGGGTAATTGAGGCAGATATTTACATTAAGGAGGTAAAGTGACCAGCACTTTGATACAGATAATAACAAGGTAATCGAGGCCCATACTACATTGGGATGAGGGTAAAAGTGTGTTAATCAGGACGATAATAACAAGGTAACTGAGGCAGATATCTACTATCAGCGATGGCAAAGTATAACTGGTGACAGATACCAACAAGGCACCTTAGATGATTTACACATAGAGTGGCAAAGTGGCACCAGGATAGATAATAAATGGGCAAGAATTGAGGTCCATATTTCACATTCATGAGTGGCAAAGTGCATAATCGGTGACAGACAACAACAAGGTAACTGAGGCAGATATTTACATTAAGGAGGAAAAGTGGCATCAGGATAGATAATAAACAAGGCAATTGAGGCAGATATCATTACTAATGATGGCAAAGTGGCATCAGGATAGATAATAACAAGGTAATTGAGGTAGATATTTACATTAAGGAGGGTAAAGTGGCATCAGGATAGATAATAACAAGGTAATTGAGGTAGATATTTACATTAAGGAGGGTAAAGTGACTAGGCATCAGGATAGATAATAACAAGGTAATTGAGGTAGATATTTACATTAAGGAGGGTAAAGTGGCATCAGGATAGATAATAACAAGGTAATTGAGGTAGATATTTACATTAAGGAGGGTAAAGTGGCATCAGGATAGATAATAACAAGGTAATTGAGGTAGATATTTACATTAAGGAGGGTAAAGTGGCATCAGGATAGATAATAACAAGGTAATTGAGGTAGATATTTACATTAAGGAGGGTAAAGACTGGCATCAGGATAGATAATAACAAGGTAATTGAGGTAGATATTTACATTAAGGAGGTAAAGTGGCATCAGGATAGATAATAACAAGGTAATTGAGGTAGATATTTACATTAAGGAGGGTAAAGTGGCATCAGGATAGATAATAACAAGGTAATTGAGGTAGATATTTACATTAAGGAGGGTAAAGTGGCATCAGGATAGATAATAACAAGGTAATTGAGGTAGATATTTACATTAAGGAGGGTAAAGTGGCATCAGGATAGATAATAACAAGGTAATTGAGGTAGATATTTACATTAAGGAGGGTAAAGTGGCATCAGGATAGATAATAACAAGGTAATTGAGGTAGATATTTACATTAAGGAGGGTAAAGTGGCATCAGGATAGATAATAACAAGGTAATTGAGGTAGATATTTACATTAAGGAGGGTAAAGTGGCATCAGGATAGATAATAACAAGGTAATTGAGGTAGATATTTACATTAAGGAGGGTAAAGTGGCATCAGGATAGATAATAACAAGGTAATTGAGGTAGATATTTACATTAAGGAGGGTAAAGTGGCATCAGGATAGATAATAACAAGGTAATTGAGGTAGATATTTACATTAAGGAGGGTAAAGTGGCATCAGGATAGATAATAACAAGGTAATTGAGGTAGATATTTACATTAAGGAGGGTAAAGTGGCATCAGGATAGATAATAACAAGGTAATTGAGGTAGATATTTACATTAAGGAGGGTAAAGGTGGCATCAGGATAGATAATAACAAGGTAATTGAGGTAGATATTTACATTAAGGAGGGTAAAGTGGCATCAGGATAGATAATAACAAGGTAATTGAGGTAGATATTTACATTAAGGAGGGTAAAGTGGCATCAGGATAGATAATAACAAGGTAATTGAGGTAGATATTTACATTAAGGAGGGTAAAGTGACTAGGCATCAGGATAGATAATAACAAGGTAATTGAGGTAGATATTTACATTAAGGAGGGTAAAGTGACTAGGCATCAGGATAGATAATAACAAGGTAATTGAGGTAGATATTTACATTAAGGAGGGTAAAGTGGCATCAGGATAGATAATAACAAGGTAATTGAGGTAGATATTTACATTAAGGAGGGTAAAGTGGCATCAGGATAGATAATAACAAGGTAATTGAGGTAGATATTTACATTAAGGAGGGTAAAGTGGCATCAGGATAGATAATAACAAGGTAATTGAGGTAGATATTTACATTAAGGAGGGTAAAGTGACTAGGCATCAGGATAGATAATAACAAGGTAATTGAGGTAGATATTTACATTAAGGAGGGTAAAGTGGCATCAGGATAGATAATAACAAGGTAATTGAGGTAGATATTTACATTAAGGAGGGTAAAGTGGCATCAGGATAGATAATAACAAGGTAATTGAGGTAGATATTTACATTAAGGAGGGTAAAGTGACTAGGCATCAGGATAGATAATAACAAGGTAATTGAGGTAGATATTTACATTAAGGAGGGTAAAGTGGCATCAGGATAGATAATAACAAGGTAATTGAGGTAGATATTTACATTAAGGAGGGTAAAGTGGCATCAGGATAGATAATAACAAGGTAATTGAGGTAGATATTTACATTAAGGAGGGTAAAGTGACTAGGCATCAGGATAGATAATAACAAGGTAATTGAGGTAGATATTTACATTAAGGAGGGTAAAGTGACTAGGCATCAGGATAGATAATAACAAGGTAATTGAGGTAGATATTTACATTAAGGAGGGTAAAGTGGCATCAGGATAGATAATAACAAGGTAATTGAGGTAGATATTTACATTAAGGAGGGTAAAGTGGCATCAGGATAGATAATAACAAGGTAATTGAGGTAGATATTTACATTAAGGAGGGTAAAGTGTGGCATCAGGATAGATAATAACAAGGTAATTGAGGTAGATATTTACATTAAGGAGGGTAAAGTGGCATCAGGATAGATAATAACAAGGTAATTGAGGTAGATATTTACATTAAGGAGGGTAAAGTGGCATCAGGATAGATAATAACAAGGTAATTGAGGTAGATATTTACATTAAGGAGGGTAAAGTGACTAGGCATCAGGATAGATAATAACAAGGTAATTGAGGTAGATATTTACATTAAGGAGGGTAAAGTGACTAGGCATCAGGATAGATAATAACAAGGTAATTGAGGTAGATATTTACATTAAGGAGGGTAAAGTGGCATCAGGATAGATAATAACAAGGTAATTGAGGTAGATATTTACATTAAGGAGGGTAAAGTGGCATCAGGATAGATAATAACAAGGTAATTGAGGTAGATATTTACATTAAGGAGGTAAGAGTGGCATCAGGATAGATAATAACAAGGTAATTGAGGTAGATATTTACATTAAGGAGGGTAAAGTGACTAGGCATCAGGATAGATAATAACAAGGTAATTGAGGTAGATATTTACATTAAGGAGGGTAAAGTGACTAGGCATCAGGATAGATAATAACAAGGTAATTGAGGTAGATATTTACATTAAGGAGGGTAAAGTGGCATCAGGATAGATAATAACAAGGTAATTGAGGTAGATATTTACATTAAGGAGGGTAAAGTGACTAGGCATCAGGATAGATAATAACAAGGTAATTGAGGTAGATATTTAATAAAGGAGGGTAAGTGGCATCAGGATAGATAATAACAAGGTAATTGAGGTCGATATTTACATTAAGGAGGAGGTAAAGTGACTAGGCATCCAGGATAGATAATAACAAGGTAATTGAGGTCGATATTTACATTAAGGAGGAGTAGAGTGGCATCAGGATAGATAATAACAAGGTAGTTGGAGGTAGATATTTACATTAAGAGGGTAAAGTACGGCATCAGGATAGATGATAATAACAAGGTAATTGAGGTAGATATTTACATTAAGGAGGGTAAAGTGGCATCAGGATAGATAATAACAAGGTAATTGAGGTAGATATTTACATTAAGGAGGGTAAAGTGACTAGGCATCAGGATAGATTATAACAAGGTAATTGAGGTCGATATTTACATTAAGGAGGGTAAAGTGTAGCATCAGGATAAAAATAACAAGGTAATTGAGGTAGATATTTACATTAAGGAGGGTAAAGTGACTAG
>NW_025758148.1:0-5285 GCF_021184085.1 Oncorhynchus gorbuscha | reverse complement strand
GTTCTATCCTTCTCTCTCCCTCCCTCTCTCACTCTCTCGCTCTCTCTTCTCTGTCGTCTGCTCCTGCTCCCAGCTGTTCCTATTCCCCTAATCATCATTTAGTCTTCCCACACCTGTTCCCGATCCTTTCCCCTGATTAGACTCCCTATTTATTCCTTTGTGATCCGTTCCTGTCCGTCGGTTCCTCGTATTGTATTCACCATGTTGTGATTAAGCGTTCGCCCTGTCCTGTCGTGTTTTTTGCCGTGATTGTGTATCACCCTGTCCTGTCGTGTTTTGTGCCTTCATCAGACGCTGCGTGTGAGCAGGTGTCTCAGTCGACTACGGCCTGCGCCTACCCGGCGACCTGCAGTCTGTGGCCGCTTCTCCAGTTGTTTTCCCCTCTACAAATCTAGAGGATGTCAGTTATTCCGTTTTGAACATTATTAAACTCTGTTTCTGTTAAGTCGCTTTTGGGTCCTCTTTTTACCTGCATGACAGAAGGAACCGACCAAGGAATGGACCCAGCGACTTCAGACGCTCGTTACACTGCCGTCGAGTTCCAAGGAGCCATGCTCGGCAGACACGAGCAGGAATTGTCTGCTGCTCGCCATGCCGTGGAGAACCTGGCCGCTCAGGTTTCCGACCTCTCTGGACAGTTCCAGAGTCTACGCCTCGTGCCACCTGTTACCCCTGGCCTGCCGAGCCTCCAGAACCCAGGGTTAATAACCCACCTTGCTACCCGGGCAGCCCACTGAGTGCCGCTCCTTTCTCACGCAGTGTGAGATTGTGTTCTCTCTCCAACCCCACACATACTCTAGAGAGAGAGCTCGGGTTGCTTACGTCATTTCACTCCTTACTGGCCGGGCTCGAGAATGGGGCACAGCTATCTGGGAGGCAAGGGCTGATTGCTCTAACAGATTCCAGAACTTTAAAGAGGAGATGATTCGGGTTTTTGACCGTTCAGTTTTTGGTGAGGAGGCTTCTAGGGCCCTGGCTTCCTTATGCCAAGGTGAACGGTCCATAACGGATTATTCCATTGAGTTTCGCACTCTTGCTGCCTCTAGTGAGTGGAACGAGCCGGCGCTGCTCGCTCGTTTTCTGGAGGGACTCCACGCAGCGGTTAAGGATGAGATTCTCTCCGGAGGTTCCTTCAGATGTGGACTCTTTGATTGCTCTCGCCATCCGCATAGAACGACGGGTAGATCTTCGTCACCGGGCTCGTGGAAGAGAGCTCGCATCAACGGTGTTTCCCTGCTCCGCATCGCAACCATCTCCCTCCTCTGGCTTTGAGACTGAGCCCATGCAGCTGGGAGGGATTCGCATCTCGAATAAGGAGAGGGAACAGAGGATCACCAACCGCCTGTGCCTCTATTGCGGAGTTGCTGGACATTTTGTTATTTCATGTCCAGTAAGAGGCCAGAGCCCATCAGTAAGCGGAGGGCTACTGGTGAGCGCTACTACCAGGTCCCTTCATCTAGATCTTGTACTACTATGTCGGTCCATCTACGCTGGACCGGTTCGGTGCTGGGCATGCAGTGCTTTTGATTGACTCTGGGGCTGAGGGTTGTTTCATGGACGAAGCATGGGCTCGGAAACATAACATTCCTTTCAGACCGTTAGACAGGCCTACGCCCATGTTTGCCTTAGATGGTAGTCATCTTCCAGTATCAAATTTGAGACACTACCTTTAACTCTCACAGTATCTGGTAACCACAGTGAGACTATGTCTTTTTTGATTTTCCGTTCACCGTTTACACCTGTTGTTTTGGGTCACCCCTGGCTTGTATGTCATAATCCTTCTATTAATTGGTCTAGTAATTCTATCCTATCCTGAACGTTTCTTGTCATGTGAAGTGTTTAATGTCTGCCATCCCTCCCATTTCTTCTGTCCCTTACTTCTCAGGAGGAACCTGGGCGATTTGACAGGAGGCCGGAGGAATATCATGATCTGCGCACGGGGTTCTAGTCGGTCCCGAGCCAACTCCCTTCCTCCTCACCGGTCGTATGATTGTAGTATTGATCTCCTTCCGGGACCACTCCTCCTCGAGAGTAGACTATACTCTCTGTCGGCTCCCGAACGTAAGGCTCTCGAGGATTATTTGTCTGTGTCTCTTGACGCCGGCACCGATAGTGCCTTCTTCCTCTCGGCCGGGGCGGGGTTCTTTGTTAAGAAGAAGGACGGTACTCCTGCGCCCTGCGTGATTATCGAGGGCTGAATGACATAACGGTTAAGAATCGTTATCCGCTTCCCCTTATGTCATCAGCCTTCGAGATTCTGCAGGAGCCAGGTGCTTTACTGTTGGACTCGTAACGCTTACCATCTCGTGCGCATCAGAGAGGGGGACGAGTGGGAAAACGGCGTTTTACACTCCGTTAGGCATTTTGAGTACCGGGTTCTGCCGTTCGGGTCTCGCCAATGCGCCAGCTGTTTTTCAGGCATTAGTTAATGATGTTCTGAGAGACATGCTGAACATTTTTTGTTTTTGTCTATCTTGACGATATCCTGATTTTTTCTCCGTCACTCGAGATTCATGTTCAGCACGTTCGACGTGTTCTACAGCGCCTTTAGAGAATTGTCTCTACGTAAAGGCTGAGAAGTGCTCTTTTCATGTCTCCTCCGTTACTTTTCTCGGTTCCGTTATTTCCGCTGAAGGCATTCAGATGGATTCCGCTTAAGGTCCAAGCTGTCAGTGATTGGCCCGTTCCAAGGTCACGTGTCGAGTTGCAGCGCTTTTAGGTTTCGCTAATTTCTATCGGGCAAGTTTTCATTCGTAATTTCTCGGGTCAAGTTGCTGCCCCCTTCACAGCTCTTACTTCTGTCAAGACGTGTTTTAAGTGGTCCGGTTCCGCCCAGGGAGCTTTTGATCTTCTAAAAGAACGTTTTACGTCCGCTCCTATCCTCGTTACTCCTGACGTCACTAGACAATTCATTGTCGAGGTTGGCGCTTCAGAGGTAGGCGTGGGAGCCATTCTATCCCAGCGCTTCCAGTCTGACGATAAGGTTCATCCTTGCGCTTATTTTTCTCATCGCCTGTCGCCATCTGAGCGCAACTATGATGTGGGTAACCGTGAACTGCTCGCCATCCGCTTAGCCCTAGGCGAATGGCGACAGTGGTTGGAGGGGCGACCGTTCCTTTTGTCGTTTGGACAGACCATAAGAACCTTGAGTACATCCGTTCTGCCAAACGACTTAATGCCCGTCAAGCTCGTTGGGCGTTGTTTTTCGCTCGTTTCGAGTTTGTGATTTCTTACCGTCCGGGTAGCAAGAACACCAAGCCTGATGCCTTATCCCGTCTGTTTAGTTCTTCTGTGGCTTCTACTGATCCCGAGGGATTCTTCCTATGGGCGTGTTGTCAAGTTAACAGTCTGGGGAATTGAAAGACAGGTTAGTTACACTCACGCACACTGCGCCGCGCGCGCTTGTCCTAGTGCAACCTCTTTCGTTCCTGTTTCCACTGCCTGGCTGTTCTTCAGTGGGCTCACTCTGCTGGGTTAGCGGGTCATCCCGGTGTTCGAGGCACTCTTGCGTCTATTCGCTAGCGCTTTTGGTGGCCGACTCAGGAGCGTGACACGCGCCGCTTCGTGGGCTGCCTGTTCGACTGCGCGCAGACTAAGTCGGGTAACTCCCCTCCTGCCGGTCGCCTCAGACCGCTCCCCATTCCTTCTCGACCATGGTCTCACATTGCCTTAGACTTCATTACCGGTCTGCCTTTGTCTGCGGGGAAGACGGTGATTCTGACGGTTGTCGAGTAGGTTCTCTAAGGCGGCACATTTCATTCCCCTCGCTAAACTTCCTTCCGCTAAGGAGACGGCACAAATCATTATTGAGAATGTATTCAGAATTCATGGCCTCCCGTTAGACGCCGTTTCCAGACAGAGGTCCGCACCACGCCACAGTTTTGGAGGGAGTTCTGTCGTTTGGATTGGTGCGTCCGTCGTCTCTCTTCCGGGTTTCATCCCCAGTCTAACGGTCAAGGAGAGAGGGCCAATCAGACGATTGGTCGCATACTAGCGCAGCCTTCAGAAACCCCGCGTCTTGGGCAGAACAGCTCCCTGGGCAGAATACGCCACCCGCTTCCCCTTCGTCTGCTACCGGGTTATTCCGCTTCAGAGTAGTCTGGGTTAACAGCCTCCTCTGTTCTCATCCCAGCTTGCCGAGTCCAGCGTGCTTCCGCCAAGCGTTTGTCCAACGTTGTGAGCGCACCTGGAGGAGGGTGAGGTCTGCACTTGCCGTTACAGGGCACAGACGGGTGAGAGCCGCCAATAAACGCAGGATTAAGAGTCCAAGGTATTGTTGCGGCCAGAGAGTGTGGCTTTCCACTCGCAACCTTCCTCTTACGACAGCTTCGTAAGCTGACTCCGCGGTTCATTGGTCTCGTTCCGTGTCTCCCAGGTCGTCAATCCTGTCACTGTGCGAGACACTGCTTCTCCGCGACATCTTCGCGCGTCCATCCTGGCCTTCCATGTCTCCTGTGTTAAGCCCTTTCTTCGCACCCCCGTTCGTCTTCCCTCCCCTCCCGTCCTTGTGCGGTGAGCGCACTATTTACAGGGTACATAAAATTATGGGACATGCGTTCGGGGACGGGGTCACCAATACCTAGTGGATTGGGAGGGTTACGGTCCTGAGGAGAGGAGTTGGGTTCCGTCTCGGGACGTGCTGGACCGTTCGCTCATCGATGATTTCCTCCGTTGCCGCCAGGATTCCTCCTCGAGTGCGCCAGGAGGCGCTCGGTGAGTGGGGGTACTGTCATGTTTGTCATTTATTGTCATGTCTTGTCCCTGTGCTCCCCATGCTATTCGTTTCCCTCTGCTGGTCTTGTTTGGTTCTATCCTTCTCTCTCCCTCCCTCTCTCACTCTCTCGCTCTCTCTTCTCTCTGTCGTCTGCTCCTGCTCCCAGCTGTTCCTATTCCCCTAATCATCATTTAGTCTTCCCACACCTGTTCCTGATCCTTTCCCCTGATTAGACTCCCTATTTATTCCTTTGTGATCCGTTCCTGTTCCGTCGGTTCCTTGTATTGTATTCACCATGCTGTGATTAAGGTTTCGCCCTGTCCTGTCGTGTTTTTGCCGTGATTGTGTATCACCCTGTCCTGTCGTGTTTTGTGCCTTCATCAGACGCTGCGTGTGAGCAGGTGTTCAGTCGACTACGGCCTGCGCCTCCCGAAACGACCTGCAGTCTGTGGCCGCTTTCTCCAGTTGTTTTCCCCTCTACAAATCTAGAGGATGTCAGTTATTCCGTTTGAACATTATTAAACTCTGTTTCTGTTAAGTCGCTTTTGGGTCCTCTTTTACCTGCATGACA
>NW_025758147.1:0-5286 GCF_021184085.1 Oncorhynchus gorbuscha | reverse complement strand
TCACCGTGCCACTGTAAAACCACAGTTCTCTTAGGAAGGTTCAACATTAAGCCCTTTTGCTTGTTAGCATAAAGACGTATTTTATTATGCTCTTAAATTAAAGCACTGATCCAGTCCTATTGAGATTTTCTGAAAAATGAATTAAATGTTTCATTTTATGTTTATTTATTTTTGCTTGATTCTAACCTTCTGTTTTGTGTGTCTCCAGGTGGTTTGGTAGAGAACACGGTACGAAAATGGGGAAATACTTGACTTCACTGCTCGTGCTGCTCCTGCAGCTCCTCTGCGGCTGCACAGGGAACCAAAGGACGGAGACTGCATTGGTCCTGCAGTTCACTCACTCTGTTTACAATGCCACCATATACGAGAACTCTGCTGCTAAAACCTACTTAGAGAGTCATGCGAAGATGGGCATCTACATTACAGACCCCACCTGGGAGATACGGTACAAAATAGTGTCAGGAGACAATGAGAACCTTTTCAAAGCAGAGGACTACGTCCTGGGAGACTTTAGTTTCCTGAGGATAAGGACCAAAGGAGGCAGCACTGCCATTCTGAACCGGGAGGTCAAAGACCACTACTTGCTCACTGTCAAAGCCGTGGAGAGGGGCACCAACGTAGAGGCTCGCACCCGAGTCAAGGTCCAGGTCCAGGACACCAACGATCTGAGGCCTCTTTTCTCTCCCACCTCCTACAGCGTCTCGCTGCTCGAGAACACGGCCATACGGACCAGTGTGGCCAAGGTCACAGCCACGGACGCCGACATTGGGACGAACGGGGAGTACTACTACAGCTTCCGGGAGTGGACAGATATGTTCATGGTCCACCCCACTAGCGAAATTAGTGGCGCTGACGGGCAAGCTGGATCACGCTGAGACCAAGCTGTATGACCTGGAGATCCTGGCCGTGGACCGAGGCATGGCTCTACGGCAGCAGCGGCTTGTGCATGGCCAAGCTGACGGTGAGGTGGAGCAGGCCAACGAGCACGCGCCTGTCATCACCGCCGTCACCTGGCGCCCTCGGGCACCTGACCGCGACCCTACCTATGCTATAGTGACCGTTGAGGACAACGACCAGGGACAAATGGGGAGATTGCGTCGTTGAGCGTGGTGAGCGACCCCCTCAACAGTTTAAGGCCGAGAACTAGTCCGGGGCAAAGGAGTACAAAATCAAGCGGTCAGGATGTAGACTGGGACACCCAGACTTTCGGATACAACCTCACGTTACAGGCCAAGGACAAAGGAAGTCCCCCACAGTTTCTTCACAAAGTGGTACATGTAACATCCCCTACAGTTTAAAGTGGGCCCCCTAAATTCGAACGTGCTGTTTATAGGGTCAATCTCCAGTGAATTTGCCCCTCTCCATACACCTGTTGCCATGGTAACTGCCTTTGCCAAAGTATCCACAGTTGAAGTATGCTTTCAGATATAAGGCAGAGAAGAATCGTTTTGCTATTAATCCAGACACTGGCTTAATCACCACAACTGGACCCATCTATGCGGATTATGCCACACAATTTGAACTACAAGTTATTACCATTGACAAAAAGGCAGCGACCCCAAGGTTATCATTAACATTATAGATGTTAACAATAATGCCCCTGAGTTCCAACGGACCTCGTACAAGGCCACTGTGGATGAGAATGTACCGTAGGGACCAATGTGTTAGCAGTGAAAGCCACTGATCTGGACAGTGGCGAGAACGGATATGTGACCTACAGCATTGCCAACGTGAGCCCGCAGGCCGTTTGTCATCGACTACTTCTCTGTGTCATCAGCACCTCAGAGGAACTGGATTATGAGCTGATGCCAAGGATTTACAATCTCAAAAATTAGGAGCTTCAGACTGGGGTACCCCTTTCCGACGGGAGGTGGAGGCATCAGTTACTGTCACACTGAATAACTTGAATGACAATAAGCCTCTATTCGAAAATGTCGACTGTGAAGTCACGGTGCCTAGAGACCATGGCGTGGGAGAGCAGATAACGACGGTGTCTGCTATTGACGCAGACGAATTACAGCTCGTGCGATGCGACATAAAAGCTGGGAATGATCTTGATCTCTTTGAGTTGAACTCCAACTTCGGGTGTGCTTTCTTTGAAACGAACACTGAAGCGAAGGGAGGCAGCTAAAGTGTCCTTCCATAGCTTACACATCAGAGCCAGTGATGGAGAGCATGAGACTGAACCAATGACTATGAACATCACTGTCATCACAGCTTCGCAAGCCTGTCCAACTGAAAAGTGCCGACACTGGGGTTGCTACCATGTTGGCAGAAAAGCTGCTTCATGGCACTAAGATCCAAGCCCCAACTGAGCCCGACGATAACTTCATGGACATCCATTCGGTTAACGCTACTCCTCAGTTTGCAGAGTCCTTCCCCAGTGTCATTGAGGTCAAAGAGGACCTTCCGATTGGGGCTAAGAGTAGTCCATCTAAGCGCCTCAGACACAGACAGTGGTTTTAACGGGAAACTGGTGTACGTTATTTCAGGAGGAGATACAGAGAGTCGTTTCATTGTAGATATGAACACCGGTTGGCTTTTGGTTCACACTCCACTGGACAGGAAACGACGGACCACTACACACTGAACGTCTGAGTCCTGATCTAGGAATACCCCAGAAGTCCTCCTCCCGTCTTTTAGACGTTAAGATCTTGGATGCTAACGATAACAGTCCGCAGTTCTTGCAAGACTCATATTCGGTGGAAATAAGTGAAAACACACCAGTGGGGACTGAAATCGTCCAGGTGGATTCCACCGATAAGGACCAGGGAGATAACGGAGTAATCAGGTATTCAATTGTGGCCAACACTGACCAGTTTGCCATTGACGAGCTGACTGGAGTAGTGACTGTGAAAAAGCCACTGGATCGCGAGGTGCACCGGTTTACATTCTGAAGATGCTGCACGTGACCAGGCCGTTAATGAACCTCAACTCGTGTCTACAGTGTTGCTAAAAGGTCATTCTCGAGGACGTCAATGACAATCCTCCCAAATTCATCCGTCAAATTACGGTGTGAAGGTGAGGAGGACCTCCCGATCGGCACTGTGATTATGTGGCTGGAGGCTCATGACCCGGATGTCGGGCTGTTCAGTCAGGTACGGTACAGCCTCATCGATAAGGGGATACTTGGCACCCGATGTGGACAAAGTGTCAGCGGCGGTACGCATCTAGGAATCTGGATTACGAGAAAAAGCAGGTGTACAACCTCCGGCGAGCCGGAACAAGGAAGCCCATTTCACTATACGTCCAACATGCTTTTATTGAGGTGGATGGTGGACGTAAATGAGAATCTGTATCGCCCGTGGTTCCCCTCGTTTGTGGATAAGGGATTTATAAAAGAGGACGCCCTCATTGGGACATCCGTAATGAAAGTAACGGCTCAGGACGAAGACAAAGGGAAGAGACGGAGAAATACACTACTCCATACGGGACGGTTCTGGCCTAGGGATATTCACCATTGATGAAGAGACTGGTGAGTTTCTCACTTTTCTTTTCCTCTTGTCATTACCATATTGCCCCTATGTGGAGGCCCATTTGGTTTATAATTGATTATTTAAGGCACCAAATGGGCATGCATGAATTGTAAATGACTGGGATGCAAAATAGGGTACAATCCCTGTATCTGTGCAGACTGTGCTCTGTCTGCCCATGCCCCCCCGAAATATCAGCGGTGGGGGGAAATGGTGAATAGAGGTGAGGTTCGCTTCCTGGAGAACTGCTAAGCTTCCTGATTCCTTTCATTTTTCTGTCTGAGAAAAGAGAATTGATGTCAGGAACAGCTGGAGCAGCTGTCTCCTAGACCTGTAGTAGACATTCCAAACTAGTTGCCGTGGAATTAAGAGGGTTGCTTAGTGATTTTACCCACTGACTCCCACTTTCCCACACAAGCACTGTTGTGCTGAACACTGCATTTTGTTTCAATGTTGAAAAATGAGTCATATGCAAATTTAATAATGCTTCATGCTGGCTCATCCCACATGAGATGGAAATTGTTTGCACAATGAAATAGGTATTTTTCTGTGATTGTCATATCTGCTTTAGTATTGCAAATCTAAATGGTTGTGTTGCTGGCGATATGCACTTTGCTGGCCTCTTTGTGGTCTTAAAAGGAAAGTAGTAATATTTTTTCAGCTGCTCACGGACGTTACAACACCTGTGCCAAGGGTTTAAAAATAAACAGTCTGGAATTAAAACGGTTTTGCCACAAAAAGCTACTGGTCACCCCCGTTTTGGGTGCGCCAGACCTGATTTGCTGCCCTTCGTTTTAAACATAGGTACCATTCTCTGGGTGGCTTAGTGCCAGTTTTCCCTTTTTAAAATGTATTTCTGCATAGGAATATACATATTTAATGTACAAATGAAACTTGATGCATAAAACATTAGGTTTTTAGCATATATGTAGTCTATCCCCTAAGTCTGGAAGTTCAATGCAAAGTCTCTGGAAATGTAATTCACAGATTTTAAAGTATCTAAATGAGAAATTGACGAGAGAATGTTAATTTAGATTCAGGTGGAGGCATACACTTTATTAAGTGGAGTAAATTAGTTGGGCCTTCCATGAACCTGTGGGGAAATCACACTTTCTTTGCTGGTAAATTTAGCATGACGGGATGAGCTGGCATGAAGCATTGCTCCTTAAGGACCATCTGTCGGCTATTGTGCCTGTCCAGTCTTAGTGTGATTGTTCTCTCTGGGGTAGTTGTCAGATTGTTGCTTGTAGATATTTCTACCTCTTTTGTTCAAAGATACAGAGGAAAATGTAAATAGAGCGAACTGGAGCGAGCCTTTGATTCTTGAAATGCAATTTGAAACTCATCTGAGATTGGTTTAAAAATGGCTTCGGTCCCACTCATCAAAGTTTTAGAAACTTTCTCACACAATGCACTCTTTAGGAATTGACATTTGAAACAAAGTTTTATATTTAGGCAACAGAGATTTCTGATCTGTGGTTTGTTAGTTGAGAATCGGCCCTTGGCTTGGGGCTGTGGATCTTGGGACGAAATCTTTGAAGTGTTCTTGTTTCCGTAAGGGACACCCACTTCTTGTTTGATATCCCACTCCTGAATGTATTGGATGCAGGTCACCGGGAGCTCCTGACCTGCTCTTCCTCCCTGCCCTCGACCTCCATGGCCGTCAGAGTGATTTATCAGGAGTGGCAATGATAGGATTGCCCTGCTATTCAGTCCCGTTGTTAGGGTTCACAGCCAGAGCTGGTAGCAAACCAAATATGCCCAAGGCAACGGTGTGCCTCCTGGGAATTCATGCATTGACTGAAGGTGGTTT
>NW_025758146.1:0-5286 GCF_021184085.1 Oncorhynchus gorbuscha | reverse complement strand
CTCGGAGTGTGGTGTCCAGGAAAATAACCTCACACTCAACGCGTCAACAAAACTAAGGAGACGATTGTGGACTTCAGGAAACAGCAGAGGGAACACCCCCTATCCACATCGATGGAACAGTAGTGGAGAGGGTAGCTAGTTTTAAGTTCCTCGGCATACACATCACAGACAAACCGAATTGGTCCACTCACACTGACAGCGTCGTGAAGAAGGCGCAGCAGCGCCTATTCAACCTCAGGAGGCTGAAGAAATTCAGGCTTGTCACCAAAAGCACTCACAAACTTCTACAGATGCACAATCGAGAGCATCCTGGCGGGCTGTATCACCGCCTGGTACGGCAACTGCTCCGCCCTCAACCGTAAGGCTCTCCAGAGGGTAGTGAGGACTGCACAACGCATCACCGGGGGCAAACTACCTGCCCTCCAGGACACCTACACCACCCGTTGTTACAGGAAGGCCATAAAGATCATCAAGGACATCAACCACCCGAACCACTGCCTGTTCACCCCGCTATCATCCAGAAGGCGAGGTCAGTACAGGTGCATCAAAGCTGGGACCGAGAGACTGAAAAACAGCTTCTATCTCAAGGCCATCAGACTGTTAAAGAGCCACCACTAACATTGAGTGGCTGCTGCCAACACACTGTCATTGACACTGACCCAACTCCAGCCATTTTAATAATGGGAATTGATGGGAAATGATGTAAATATATCACTAGCCACTTTAAACAATGCTACCTTATATAATGTTACTTACCCTACATTATTCATCTCATATGCATATGTATATACTGTACTCTACATCATCGACTGCATCCTTATGTAACACATGTATCACTAGCCACTTTAACTATGCCACTTTGTTTACTTTGTCTACACACTCATCTCATATGTATATACTGTACTCGATACCATCTACTGTATGCTGCTCTGTACCATCACTCATTCATATATCCTTATGTACATGTTCCTTATCCCCTTACACTGTGTATAAGACAATAGTTTTGGAATTGTTAGTTAGATTACTTGTTGGTTATCACTGCATTGTCGGAACTAGAAGCACAAGCATTTCGCTACACTCGCATTAACATCTGCTAACCATGTGTATGTGACAAATAAAATTTGATTTGATTTGATTTGAATGGATAACGTGTCTGACTACGGATCAGAAGATTCTAGGTTCGACTCCTGGCTGGCTCAATACTTTGTTTAATTGACTGAAATCAAGCAGGGAATGATACTGTATTAAAAATACCTTTCAGTGCTTCTGGCTGTTCTCACTTTAAACACATTTTAGACAGATTTCATCTGGACATTCCTCAACATCTCTGAAAAAGATGTAGTTTTTGAATCCAACAGGCATAATGTCAACATTTAAAGATTTGTCTGTGATGTGTATTTTAAGTATGTGTCTTTCCATATGGTCTAGCGGTTAGGATTCCTGGTTTCACCCAGGTGGCCCCGGGTTCAACTCCGGTATGGGAAACAATAACTTGTCATTAGGTACGCACTTGTCTAACAGATGCAGTACTTTCACACAACACAACAATATTCACTCAGCAACAGGAAATGTGACATGTCATGTAGATTCATATTATATAACATTTTTAAACGTTGAATACACTTCATGGCTGCATTTCTTGCTCTGCAGTAAAATTCATGCAACAACAGGAGGATCAAATTAACATATGCATCTGAAACAGAAAAACCAAGGAACCTTGTTTTTGAGAGACGCTATGACTGTGTACACTGGTCTAGCTGTGACCTGACTTCGTTTAGGCGTGGGGCCAGTGGGCGCAATGGATACGTGTCTGACTACGGATCAGAAGATTCTAGGTTCGGCCTCACAAGCTGGCTCAATGCTTTATTTAATTGACTGAAATCAAGCTCGAAGAACGATGCTGTATATCTTTCGGAGTGCTTCTGGCTCATTCTCACTTTAAACACATTTTAGATGGATTTTCATCTGGACATTCCCCAACATCCCTGAGAAAAAAAAGATGTTGCTTTTAAATCCAACAGGCATAATGTCAACATTTAAAGATTTGTCTGTGATGTGTATTTTAAGTATGTGTCTTCCCATATGGTCTAGCAGTTAGGATTCCTGGTTTCACCCAGGTTGCCTGGGTTCAACTCCCGGTATGGGAAAGAATATCTTGTCGTTAGGTACGCACTTGTGTAACAACAGATGCAGCAGTTTCTCACAACACAAAAATATCTCGCTCAGGAAATGTGACATGTTATGTGAGATTCAAATTATACAAGGCTTTTTAAACGTTAAATACACTTCATGGTTGAGATTTCTTGCTCTGCAGTAAAATTCATGCAACAACAGGAGGATCAAATTAAGATATGCATCTGAAACAGAAAACCAAGGAACCTTGTTGTTGACAGACGCTATGACTGTGTACATTTGTCTAGCTGTGACCTGACTTCAGCTTAGACGTGGTGCCAGTGAGGGTAGGCAACAACATCTCCTCCCCGCTGATCCTCAACACGGGGGCCCCACAAGGAGTGCGTTCTGAGCCCTCTCCTGTACTCCCTGTTCACCCACGCTGCGTGGCCATTGTTGTGTTGTGTCCAACTCAATCATCAAGTTTGACGACACAACAGTGGTAGGCTTGATTACCAACAACGACGAGGCCGGCCTACAGGGAGGAGGTGAGGGCCCTGAGTGAAAACCAGCAATCTAACCGCTAGACCATATGGAAGACACATACTTAAAATACACATGGTCTAGCGGTTAGGATTCCTGGTTTTCACCCAGGTGTCCCGGGTTCAACTCCTGGTATGGGAAAGAATAACTCATCGTTAGGTACGCACTTGTGTAACAACAGATTCAACAGTTTCACAAAACAGTATTCCTCAGCAACAGCAAATGTGACATGTCATGTAGATTCAAATTATACAAGGCTTTTAAACGATGAATACACTTCATGGCTGCATTTCTTGCTCTGCAGTAAAATTCATGCAACAACAGGAGGATCAAATTAAGATATGCATCTGAAACAGAAAACCAAGGAACCTTGTTTTGACAGATGCCATGACTCATGTACACTGGTCTAGCTGTGACCTGATTTCAGCTTAGACGTGGTGCCAGTGGTGAAATGGATAACGTGTCTGACTACAGATCAGAAGATTCTAGGTTCGACTCCTGGCTGGCTCAATACTTTATTTAATTGACTGAAATCAAGCTGGGAATGATACTGTATACAGGCATAATGTCAACATTTAAAGATTTGACTGTGATGTGTGTTTTAAGTATGTTTCTTTCCCCATATGGTCTAGCGGTAAGGATTCCTGGTTTTCACCCAGGTGGCCAGGTTTCAATTCCGGTATGGGAAAGAATATATTGTCGTTAGGTACGTACTTGTGTAACAACAGATGCAGCAGTTTCTCACAACACAACAATATTCCCTCAGCAACAGGAAATGTGACTTGTTATGTAGATTCAAATTATACATGGCTTTTTTAAACGTTGAATACACTTCATGGCTGCATTTCTTGCTCTGCAGTAAAATTCATGCAACAACAGGAGGATCAAATTAAGATATGCATCTTAAACAGAAAACCAAGGAAACTTGTTGTTGAGAGACGCTATGACTGTGTACACTGGTCAGCTGTGACCTGACTTCAGCTTAGATCTGGGGCCAGTGGCGCAATGGATAACGTGTCAGACTATGATTCAGAAGATTCTATGTTTGACTCCTGGCTGGCTCAATACTTGTTTAATTGACTGAAATCAAGCTGGGAATGATACTGTATACCTTTCAGTGCTTCTGGCTGTTCTCACTTCAAACACATTTTAGACGGATTTCATCTGGACATTCCCCCAACATCTCTGAGAAAAAAAGATGTAGCTTTTAAATCCAACAGGCATAATGTTAACATTTAAAGATTTGTCTGTGATGTGAATTTTTAAGTATGTGTCTTCCCATATGGTCTAGCGGTTAGTATTCCTGGTTTTCACCCAGGTGGCCCGGGTTCAACTCCTGGTATGGGAAAGAATAACTTGTCATTAGGTACGCACTTGTGTAACAACAGATGCAGTACTTTCACACAACACAACAATATTCACTCAGCAACAGGAAATGTGACATGTTATGTAGATTCATATTATATAACGTTTTTTAAACATTGAATACACTTCATGGCTGCATTTCTTGCTCTGCAGTAAAATTCATGCAACAACAGGAGGATCAAATTAAGATATGCATCTGAAACAGAAAACCAAGGAACCTTGTTGTTGAGAAACGCTATGACTGTGTACACTGGTCTAGCTGTGACCTGACTTCAGCTTAGACGTGTTGCCACTGGCGCAATGGATAACGTGTCTGACTACGGATGAGAAGATTCTAGGTTGGACTCCTGGCTACCTCAATACTTTGTTTAATCGACTGAAATCAAGCTGGGAATGATACTGTATACCTTTCAGTGCTTCTGGCTGTTCTCACTTCAAACACATTTTAGACAGATTTCATCTGGACATTCCCCAACATCTCTGAGAAAAAAAAGATGTAGTTTTTGAATCCAACAGGCATAATATCAACATTTAAAGATTTGTCTGTGATGTGTATTTTAAGTATGTGTCTACCCATATGGTCTAGCGGTTAGGATTCCTGGTTTTCACCCAGGTGGCCCGGGTTCAACTCACGGTATGGGAAAGACTATCTTGTCATTAGGTACTCACTTGTGTAACAGATGCAGCAGTTTCATCATAACACAACAATATTCCCACAGGAAATGTGACATGTTATGTAGATTCAAATTATACAAAGCTTTTTGGCGTTGAATTTACTTAATGGTTGCATTTCTTGCTCTGCAGTAAAATTCATGCAACAACAGGAGGATCAAATTGCAGTGGTTTCACATAACACAACAGTATTCCCTCAGCAACAGGAAATGTTAAATGTTATGTGATTCAAATTATACAAGGGTTTTTAAACGTTGAATAGGATTCCTGGTTTTCACCCAGGTGGCGTAGGTTCAACTCCGGTATAGAAGAATAACTTGTCGTTAGATACGCACTTGTGTAACAACAGATGCAGCAGTTTCACAAAACAATATTCCCTCAGCAACAGGAAATGTGACATGTCGTGTAGATTCAAATTATACTACAAGGCTTTTTTAAACGTTGAATACACTTCATGGCTGCATTTTCTTGCTCTACAGTAAATTCATGCAACAACAGGAGGATCAAATTAAGATATGCATCTGAAACAGAAAACCAAGGAACCTTGTTGTTGACAGGCAGCCATGACTGTGTAAACTGGTCTAGCTTTGGCCT
>NW_025758145.1:0-5286 GCF_021184085.1 Oncorhynchus gorbuscha | reverse complement strand
GTCATGTTTGTCATTTATTATCATGTCTTGTCCCTGTGCTCCCCATGCTATTCGTTTCCCTCTGCTGGTCTTATTTGGTTCTTTCCCTCCTTCTATCCCTCTCTCTCCCCTCCCTCTCTCACTCTCTCGCTCTCTCTTCTCTCTATCGTTCCGTTCCTGCTCCCAGCTGTTCCTATTCCCCTAATCATCATTTAGTCTTCCCACACCTGTTCCCGATCCTTTCCCCTGATTAGAGTCCCTATTTATTCCTTTGTGATCCGTTCCTGTCCCGTCGGTTCCTTGTATTAGTATTCACCATGCTGTGATTGCGTTTCGCCCTGTCCTGTCGTGTTTTTGCTGTGATTGTGTATCGCCCTGTCCTGTCGTGTTTTTGCCTTCATCAGATGCTGCGTGTGAGCAGGTGTCTCTGTCGACTACGGCCTGCGCCTACCCGAGCGACCTGCAGTCTGTGGCCGCTTCTCCAGTTATTTCCCTCTACAAGTCTAGAGGATTTCTGTTATTCCCTGTTTGGACTTAAATAAACTCTGTTTCTGTTAAGTCGCTTTTGGGTCCTCTTTCACCTGCATGACAGAAGGAACCGACCAAGGAATGGACCCAGCGACTTCAGACGCTCGTTACACTGCCGTCGAGATCCAAGGAGCCATGCTCGGCAGACACGAGCAGGAATTGTCCGCTGCTCGCCATGCCGTGGAGAACCTGGCCGCTCAGGTTTCCGACCTCTCTGGACAGTTCCAGAGTCTACGTCTCGTGCCACCTGTTACTTCCTGGCCTGCCGAGCCTCCAGAACCTAGGGTTAATAACCCACCTTGCTACTCCGGGCAGCCCACTGAGTGCCGCTCCTTTCTCACGCAGTGTGAGATTGTGTTCTCTCTCCAACCCAACACATACTCTAGAGAGAGCTCGGGTTGCTTACGTCATTTCACTCCTTACTGGCCGGGCTCGAGAATGGGGCACAGCTATCTGGGAGGCAAGGGCTGATTGCTCTAACAAATTCCAGAACTTTAAAGAGGAGATGATTCGGGTTTTTGACCGTTCAGTTTTTGGTGGGGAGGCTTCTAGGGCCCTGGCTTCCTTATGCCAAGGTGAACGGTCCATAACGGATTATTCCATTGAGTTTCGCACTCTTGCTGCCTCTAGTGAGTGGAACGAGCCGGCGCTGCTCGCTCGTTTTCTGGAGGGACTCCACGCAGTGGTTAAGGATGAGATTCTCTCCCGGGAGGTTCCTTCAGATGTGGACTCTTTGATTGCTCTCGCCATCCGCATAGAACGACGGGTAGATCTTCGTCACCGGGCTCGTGGAAGAGAGCTCGCATCAACGGTGTTTCCCTGCTCCGCATCGCAACCATCTCCCTCCTCTGGCTTTGAGACTGAGCCCATGCAGCTGGGAGGGATTCGCATCTCGAATAAGGAGAGGGAACGGAGGATCACCAACCGCCTGTGCCTCTATTGCGGAGTTGCTGGACATTTTGTTAATTCATGTCCAGTAAAAGCCAGAGCTCATCTGTAAGCGGAGGGCTACAGGTGAGCGCAACTACTCAAGTCTCTCCATCAAGTCCTGTACTACTTTGTCGGTCCACCTACGCTGGACCGGTTCGGGTGCTACATGTAGTGCCTTGATAGACTCTGGGGCTGAGGGTTGTTTCATGGACGAAGCATGGGTTCGGAAACATGACATTCCTTTCAGAGAGTTAGATAAGCCTACGCCCATGTTCGCCTTAGATGGTAGTCATCTTCCCAGTATCAGATTTGAGACACTACCTTTAACCCTCACAGTATCTGGTAACCACAGTGAGACTATTTCTTTTTGATTTTCCGTTCACCGTTTACACCTGTTGTTTTGGGTCATCCCTGGCTAGTATGTCATAATCCTTCTATTAATTGGTCTAGTAATTCTATCCTATCCTGGAACGTTTCTTGTCATGTGAAGTGTTTAATGTCTGCCATCCCTCCCGTTTCTTCTGTCCCTACTTCTCAGGAGGAACCTGGCGATTTGACAGGAGTGCCGGAGGAATATCATGATCTGCGCACGGTCTTCAGTCGGTCCCGAGCCAACTCCCTTCCTCCTCACCGGTCGTATGATTGTAGTATTGATCTCCTTCCGGGGACCACTCCTCCTCGAGGTAGACTATACTCTCTGTCGGCTCCCGAACGTAAGGCTCTCGAGGATTATTTGTCTGTGTCTCTTGGCGCCGGTACCATAGTGCCTTCTTCTTCTCCGGCCGGGGCGGGGTTCTTTTTGTTAAGAAGAAGGACGGTACTCTGCGCCCCTGCGTGGATTATCGAGGCTGAATGACATAACGGTTAAGAATCGTTATCCGCTTCCCCTTATGTCATCAGCCTTCGAGATTCTGCAGGGAGCCAGGTGCTTTACTAAGTTGGACCTTCGTAACGCTTACCATCTCGTGCGCATCAGAGAGGGGGACGAGTGGAAAACGGCGTTTAACACTCCGTTAGGGCATTTTGAGTACCGGGTTCTGCCGTTCGGTCTCGCCAATGCGCCAGCTGTTTTTCAGGCATTAGTTAATGATGTTCTGAGAGACATGCTGAACATTTTTGTTTTTGTCTATCTTGACGATATCCTGATTTTTTCTCCGTCACTCGAGATTCATGTTCAGCACGTTCGACGTGTTCTACAGCGCCTTTTAGAGAATTGTCTCTACGTAAAGGCTGAGAAGTGCTCTTTTCATGTCTCCTCCGTTACTTTTCTCGGTTCCGTTATTTCCGCTGAAGGCATTCAGATGGATTCCGCTAAGGTCCAAGCTGTCAGTGATTGGCCCGTTCCAAGGTCACGTGTCGAGTTGCAGCGCTTTTTAGGTTTCGCTAATTTCTATCGGCGTTTCATTCGTAATTTCGGTCAAGTTGCTGCCCCTCTCACAGCTCTTACTTCTGTCAAGACGTGTTTTAAGTGGTCCGGTTCCGCCCAGGGAGCTTTTGATCTTCTAAAGAACGTTTTACGTCCGCTCCTATCCTCGTTACTCCTGACGTCACTAGACAATTCATTGTCGAGGTTGGCGCTTCAGAGGTAGGCGTGGGAGCCATTCTATCCCAGCGCTTCCAGTCTGACGATAAGGTTCATCCTTGCGCTTATTTTTCTCATCGCCTGTCGCCATCTGAGCGCAACTATGATGTGGGTAACCGTGAACTGCTCGCCATCCGCTTAGCCCTAGGCGAATGGCGACAGTGGTTGGAGGAGACGACCGTTCCTTTTGTCGTTTGGACAGACCATAAGAACCTTGAGTACATCCGTTCTGCCAAACGACTTAATGCCCGTCAAGCTCGTTGGGCGTTGTTTTTCGCTCGTTTGAGTTTGTGATTTCTTACCGTCCGGGTAGCAAGAACACCAAGCCTGATGCCTTATCCCGTCTGTTTAGTTCTTCTGTGGCTTCTACTGATCCCGAGGGGATTCTTCCTTATGGGCGTGTTGTCGGGTTAACAGTCTGGGGAATTGAAAGACAGGTTAAGCAAGCACTCACGCACACTGCGTCGCCGCGCGCTTGTCCTAGTAACCTCCTTTTCGTTCCTGTTTCCACTCGTCTGGCTGTTCTTCAGTGGGCTCACTCTGCCAAGTTAGCTGGTCATCCCGGTGTTCGAGGCACTCTTGCGTCTATTCGCCAGCGCTTTTGGTGGCCGACTCAGGAGCGTGACACGCGCCGTTTCGTGGCTGCTTGTTCGGACTGCGCGCAGACTAAGTCGGGTAACTCTCCTCCTGCCGGTCGTCTCAGACCGCTCCCCATTCCTTCTCGACCATGGTCTCACATTGCCTTAGACTTCATTACCGGTCTGCCTTTGTCTGCGGGGAAGACTGTGATTCTTACGGTTGTCGATAGGTTCTCTAAGGCGGCACATTTCATTCCCCTCGCTAAACTTCCTTCCGCTAAGGAGGCATTTCAAATCATTATCGAGTGTATTCCAGAAATTCATGGCCTCCCCGTTAGACGCCGTTTCAGACAGGGTCCATAATTCACGTCACACAGTTTTGGAGGGAGTTCTGTCGTTTGTTGGTCACGTCCGTCAGTCTCTTCCCAGTTTCATCCCAGATCAGGTCAAGCAGAGACCAATCAGACAGATGGTCGCATACCCCTACGCAGCCTTTCTTTCAGAAACCCTGCATCTTGAGCATTTCGCTCCCCTGAGCAGAATACGCTCACAATTACGCTTCCTTAAGATCTGCTACAAGATTATCTCCGTTTCCAGAGTAGTCTGGGTTATAGCCTCCTCTGTTCTCATCCCAGCTTAGGTCAGCGTTCCCTCCGGCTCAAGCGTTGTCCAACGTTGTGAGCGCACCTGGAAGGAGGGTGAGGTCTGCACTTTGCCGTTACAGGGCACAGACTGAGCATGCCAATAAACGCCCAGGATTAAAGGTCAGGTATTGTTGCGGCCAGAGAGTCAATGGCTTTCCACTGCAACCTTCCTCTTACGACAGCTCTCGTAAGTTGACTCCAGTTCATGGTCCGTTCCGTGTCTCCCAGGGTAGGTCAATCCTGTCGCTGTGCGACTGCTTCATCCGCGACATCTTCGTCGCGTCCATCCCTATCTTCCATGTCTCCTGTGTTAGCCTTTCTTAGCACCCCGTTAGTCTTCCCTCCCCCTCCCGTCCTTGTCGAGAGCGCACCTATTTACAAGGTACATAAGATCATGGACATGCGTTCTCAGGGGGACGGGGTCACCCAGTACCTAGTGGATTGGGAGGGTTACGGTCCTGAGGGAGGGAGTTGGGTTCCGTCTCGGGGCGTGCTGGACCCGTTCACTCATCGATGATTTCCTCCGTTGCCGCCAGGATTCCTCCTCGAGTGCGCCAGGGGAGCGCTCGGTGAGTGGGGTACTGTCATGTTTGTCATTTATTATCATGTCTTGTCCCTGTGCTCCCCATTCTATTCGTTTCCCTCTGCTGGTCTTATTTGGTTCTTTCCCTCTTTCTATCCCTCTCTCTCCCCTCCCTCTCTCACTCTCTCGCTCTCTCTTCTCTCTGTCAGTTCCGTTCCTGCTCCCAGCTGTTCCTATTCCTAATCATCATTTAGTCTTCCACCTGTTCCGATCCTTTCCCTGATTAGAGTCCCTATTTATTCCTTTGTGATCCGTTCCTGTCCCGTCGGTTCCTTGTATTAGTATTCACCATGCTGTGATTGCGTTTCGCCCTGTCCTGTCGTGTTTTTGCTGTGATTGTGTATCGCCCTGTCCTGTCGTGTTTTTGCCTTCATCAGATGCTGCGTGGCAGAGCAGGTGTCTCTGTCGACTACGGCCTCACGCCTACCCGGAGCGACCTGCAGTCTGTGGCACTTCTCCAGT
>NW_025758144.1:0-5286 GCF_021184085.1 Oncorhynchus gorbuscha | reverse complement strand
AAGAGGACCCAAAGCGACTTAACAGAAACAGAGTTTAATAATGTTCAAAACGGAATAACTGACATCCTCTAGATTTGTAGAGGGGAAAACAACTGGAGAAGCGGCCACAGACTGCAGGTCGCCGGGTAGGCGCAGGCCGTAGTCGACTGAGACACCTGCTCACACGCAGCGTCTGATGAAGGCACAAAACACGACAGGACAGGGTGATACACAATCACGGCAAAAAACACGACAGGACAGGGCGAAACGCAATCACAGCATGGTGAATACAATACAAGGAACCGACGGAACAGGAACGGATCACAAAGGAATAAATAGGGAGTCTAATCAGGGAAAGGATCGGGAACAGGTGTGGGAAGACTAAATGATGATTAGGGAATAGGAACAGCTGGGAGCAGGAACGGAACGACAGAGAGAAGAGAGAGCGAGAGAGTGAGAGAGGGAGGGGAGAGAGAAGGATAGAACCAAACAAGACCAGCAGAGGGAAACGAATAGCATGGGGAGCACAGGGACAAGACATGACAATAAATGACAAACATGACAGTACCCCCACTCACCGGCGCCTCCTGGCGCACTCGAGGAGGAATCCTGGCGGCAACGGAGGAAATCATCGATGAGCGAACGGTCCAGCACGTCCCGAGACGGAACCCAACTCCTCTCCTCAGGACCGTAACCCTCCCAATCCACTAGGTATTGGTGACCCCGTCCCGAGAACGCATGTCCATAATTTTATGTACCTTGTAAATAGGTGCGCTCTCGACAAGGACGGGAGGGGGAGGAAAGACGAACGGGGGTGCGAAGAAAGGGCTTAACACAGGAGACATGGAAGACAGGATGGACGCGACGAAGATGTCGCGGAAGAAGCAGTCGCACAGCGACAGGATTGACGACCTGGGAGACACGGAACGGACCAATGAACCGCGGAGTCAACTTACGAGAAGCTGTCGTAAGAGGAAGGTTGCGAGTGGAAAGCCACACTCTCTGGCCGCAACAATACCTTGGACTCTTAATCCTGCGTTTATTGGCGGCTCTCACCGTCTGTGCCCTGTAACGGCAAAGTGCAGACCTCACCCTCCTCCAGGTGCGCTCACAACGTTGGACAAACGCTTGAGCGGAGGGAACGCTGGACTCGGCAAGCTGGGATGAGAACAGAGGAGGCTGGTAACCCAGACTACTCTGAAACGGAGATAACCCGGTAGCAGACGAAGGAAGCGAATTGTGAGCGTATTCTGCCCAGGGGAGCTGTTCTGCCCAAGACGCAGGGTTTCTGAAAGAAAGGCTGCGTAGTATGCGACCAATCGTCTGATTGGCCCTCTCTGCTTGACCGTTAGACTGGGGATGAAACCCGGAAGAGAGACTGACGGACGCACCAATCAAACGACAGAACTCCCTCCAAAACTGTGGCGTGAATTGCGGACCTCTGTCTGAAACGGCGTCTAACGGGAGGCCATGAATTCTGAATACATTCTCAATAATGATTTGTGCCGTCTCCTTAGCGGAAGGAAGTTTAGCGAGGGGAATGAAATGTGCCGCCTTAGAGAACCTATCGACAACCGTCAGAATCACAGTCTTCCCCGCAGACAAAGGCAGACCGGTAATGAAGTCTAAGGCAATGTGAGACCATGGTCGAGAAGGAATGGGGAGCGGTCTGAGACGACCGGCAGGAGGAGAGTTACCCGACTTAGTCTGCGCGCAGTCCGAACAGGCAGCCACGAAACGGCGCGTGTCACGCTCCTGAGTCGGCCACCAAAAGCGCTGGCGAATAGACGCAAGAGTGCCTCGAACACCGGGATGACCCGCTAACTTGGCAGAGTGAGCCCACTGAAGAACAGCCAGACGAGTGGAAACAGGAACGAAAAGGAGGTTACTAGGACAAGCGCGCGGCGACGCAGTGTGCGTGAGTGCTTGCTTAACCTGTCTTTCAATTCCCCAGACTGTTAACCCGACAACACGCCCATAAGGAAGAATCCCCTCGGGATCAGTAGAAGCCACAGAAGAACTAAACAGACGGGATAAGGCATCAGGCTTGGTGTTCTTGCTACCCGGACGGTAAGAAATCACAAACTCGAAACGAGCGAAAAACAACGCCCAACGAGCTTGACGGGCATTAAGTCGTTTGGCAGAACGGATGTACTCAAGGTTCTTATGGTCTGTCCAAACGACAAAGGAACGTCGCCCCCTCCAACCACTGTCGCCATTCGCCTAGGGCTAAGCGGATGGCGAGCAGTTCACGGTTACCCACATCATAGTTGCGCTCAGATGGCGACAGGCGATGAGAAAAATAAGCGCAAGGATGAACCTTATCGTCAGACTGGAAGCGCTGGGATAGAATGGCTCCCACGCCTACCTCTGAAGCGTCAACCTCGACAATGAATTGTCTAGTGACGTCAGGAGTAACGAGGATAGGAGCGGACGTAAAACGTTCTTTTAGAAGATCAAAAGCTCCCTGGGCGGAACCGGACCACTTAAAACACGTCTTGACAGAAGTAAGAGCTGTGAGAGGGCAGCAACTTGACCGAAATTACGAATGAAACGCCGATAGAAATTAGCGAAACCTAAAAAGCGCTGCAACTCGACACGTGACCTTGGAACGGGCCAATCACTGACAGCTTGGACCTTAGCGGAATCCATCTGAATGCCTTCAGCGGAAATAACGGAACCGAGAAAAGTAACGGAGGAGACATGAAAAGAGCACTTCTCAGCCTTTACGTAGAGACAATTCTCTAAAGGCGCTGTAGAACACGTCGAACGTGCTGAACATGAATCTCGAGTGACGGAGAAAAAATCAGGATATCGTCAAGATAGACAAAAACAAAAATGTTCAGCATGTCTCTCAGAACATCATTAACTAATGCCTGAAAAACAGCTGGCGCATTGGCGAGACCGAACGGCAGAACCCGGTACTCAAAATGCCCTAACGGAGTATTAAACGCCGTTTTCCACTCGTCCCCCTCTCTGATGCGCACGAGATGGTAAGCGTTACGAAGGTCCAACTTAGTAAAGCACCTGGCTCCCTGCAGAATCTCGAAGGCTGATGACATAAGGGGAAGCGGATAACGATTCTTAACCGTTATGTCATTCAGCCCTCGATAATCCACGCAGGGCGCAGAGTACCGTCCTTCTTCTTAACAAAAAAGAACCCCGCCCCGGCCGGAGAGGAAGAAGGCACTATGGTACCGGCGTCAAGAGACACAGACAAATAATCCTCGAGAGCCTTACGTTCGGGAGCCGACAGAGAGTATAGTCTACCTCGAGGAGGAGTGGTCCCCGGAAGGAGATCAATACTACAATCATACGACCGGTGAGGAGGAAGGGAGTTGGCTCGGGACCGACTGAAGACCGTGCGCAGATCATGATATTCCTCCGGCACTCCTGTCAAATCGCCAGGTTCCTCCTGAGAAGTAGGGACAGAAGAAATGGGAGGGATGGCAGACATTAAACACTTCACATGACAAGAAACGTTCCAGGATAGGATAGAATTACTAGACCAATTAATAGAAGGATTATGACATACAAGCCAGGGGTGACCCAAAACAACAGGTGTAAACGGTGAACGGAAAATCAAAAAGACATAGTCTCACTGTGGTTACCAGATACTGTGAGAGTTAAAGGTAGTGTCTCAAATTTGATACTGGGAAGATGACTACCATCTAAGGCAAACATGGGCGTAGGCCTGTCTAACGGTCTGAAAGGAATGTTATGTTTCCGAGCCCATGCTTCGTCCATGAAACAACCCTCAGCCCCAGAGTCAATCAAAGCACTGCATGTAGCACCCGAACCGGTCAGCGTAGATGGACCGACATAGTAGTACAAGATCTAGATGAAGGGACCTGAGTAGTAGCGCTCACCAGTAGCCCTCCGCTTACTGATGGGCTCTGGCCTCTTACTGGACATGAAATAACAAAATGTCCAGCAACTCCGCAATAGAGGCACAGGCGGTTGGTGATCCTCTGTTCCCTCTCCTTATTCGAGATGCGAATCCCTCCCAGCTGCATGGGCTCAGTCTCAAAGCCAGAGGAGGGAGATGGTTGCGATGCGGAGCAGGGAAACACCGTTGATGCGAGCTCTCTTCCACGAGCCCGGTGACGAAGATCTACCCGTCGTTCTATGCGGATGGCGAGAGCAATCAAAGAGTCCACATCTGAAGGAACCTCCCGGGAGAGAATCTCATCCTTAACCGCTGCGTGGAGTCCCTCCAGAAAACGAGCGAGCAGCGCCGGCTCGTTCCACTCACTAGAGGCAGCAAGAGTGCGAAACTCAATGGAATAATCCGTTATGGACCGTTCACCTTGGCATAAGGAAGCCAGGGCCCTAGAAGCCTCCTCACCAAAAACTGAACGGTCAAAAACCCGAATCATCTCCTCTTTAAAGTTCTGGAATCTGTTAGAGCAATCAGCCCTTGCCTCCCAGATAGCTGTGCCCCATTCTCGAGCCCGGCCAGTAAGGAGTGAAATGACGTAAGCAACCCGAGCTCTCTCTCTAGAGTATGTGTGGGGTTGGAGAGAGAACACAATCTCACACTGCGTGAGAAAGGAGCGGCACTCAGTGGGCTGCCCGGAGTAGCAAGGTGGGTTATTAACCCTGGGTTCTGGAGGCTCGGCAGGCCAGGGAGTAACAGGTGGCACGAGACGTAGACTCTGGAACTGTCCAGAGAGGTCGGAAACCTGAGCGGCCAGGTTCTCCACGGCATGGCGAGCAGCAGACAATTCCTGCTCGTGTCTGCCGAGCATGGCTCCTTGGAACTCGACGGCAGTGTAACGAGCGTCTGAAGTCGCTGGGTCCATTCCTTGGTCGGTTCCTTCTGTCATGCAGGTAAAAGAGGACCCAAAAGCGACTTAACAGAAACAGAGTTTAATAATGTTCAAAACGGAATAACTGACATCCTCTAGATTTGTAGAGGGAAAACAACTGGAGAAGCGGCCACAGACTGCAGGTCGCTTCGGGTAGGCGCAGGCCGTAGTCGACTGAGACACCTGCTCACACGCAGCGTCTGATGAAGGCACAAAACACGACAGGACAGGGTGATACACAATCACGGCAAAAAACACGACAGGACAGGGCGAAACGCAATCACAGCATGGTGAATACAATACAAGGAACCGACGGAACAGGAACGGATCACAAAGGAATAAATAGGGAGTCTAATCAGGGGAAAGGATCGGGAACAGGTGTGGGAAGACTAAATGATGATTAGGGGAATAGGAACAGCTGGGAGCAGGAACGGAACGACAGAGAGAAGAGAGAGCGAGAGAGTGAGAGAGGGGAGGGGAGAGAGAAGGATAGAAC
>NW_025758143.1:0-5286 GCF_021184085.1 Oncorhynchus gorbuscha | reverse complement strand
ACAGAGTTTAATAATGTTCAAAACGGAATAACTGACATCCTCTAGATTTGTAGAGGAAAACAACTGGAGAAGCGGCCACAGACTGCAGGTCGCCGGGTAGGCGCAGGCCGTAGTCGACTGAGACACCTGCTCACACGCAGCGTCTGATGAAGGCACAAAACACGACAGGACAGGGTGATACACAATCACGGCAAAAAACACGACAGGACAGGGGCGAAACGCAATCACAGCATGGTGAATACAATACAAGGAACCGACGGAACAGGAACGGATCACAAAGGAATAAATAGGGAGTCTAATCAGGGGAAAGGATCGGGAACAGGTGTGGGAAGACTAAATGATGATTAGGGGAATAGGAACAGCTGGGAGCAGGAACGGAACGACAGAGAGAAGAGAGAGCGAGAGAGTGAGAGAGGGAGGGGAGAGAGAAGGATAGAACCAAACAAGACCAGCAGAGGAAACGAATAGCATGGGAGCACAGGGACAAGACATGACAATAAATGACAAACATGACAGTACCCCCCACTCACCGGCGCCTCCTGGCGCACTCGAGGAGGAATCCTGGCGGCAACGGAGGAAATCATCGATGAGCGAACGGTCCAGCACGTCCCGAGACGGAACCCAACTCCTCTCCTCAGGACCGTAACCCTCCCAATCCACTAGGTATTGGTGACCCCGTCCCCGAGAACGCATGTCCATAATTTTATGTACCTTGTAAATAGGTGCGCTCTCGACAAGGACGGGAGGGGGAGGGAAGACGAACGGGGGTGCGAAGAAAGGGCTTAACACAGGAGACATGGAAGACAGGATGGACGCGACGAAGATGTCGCGGAAGAAGCAGTCGCACAGCGACAGGATTGGCGACCTGGGAGACACGGAACGGACCAATGAACCGCGGAGTCAACTTACGAGAAGCTGTCGTAAGAGGAAGGTTGCGAGTGGAAAGCCACACTCTCTGGCCGCAACAATACCTTGGACTCTTAATCCTGCGTTTATTGGCGGCTCTCACCGTCTGTGCCCTGTAACGGCAAAGTGCAGACCTCACCCTCCTCCAGGTGCGCTCACAACGTTGGACAAACGCTTGAGCGGAGGGAGGCACGCTGGACTCGGCAAGCTGGGATGAGAACAGAGGAGGCTGGTAACCCAGACTACTCTGAAACGGAGATAACCCGGTAGCAGACGAAGGAAGCGAATTGTGAGCGTATTCTGCCCAGGGGAGCTGTTCTGCCCAAGACGCAGGGTTTCTGAAAGAAAGGCTGCGTAGTATGCGACCAATCGTCTGATTGGCCCTCTCTGCTTGACCGTTAGACTGGGGATGAAACCCGGAAGAGAGACTGACGGACGCACCAATCAAACGACAGAACTCCCTCCAAAACTGTGACGTGAATTGCGGACCTCTGTCTGAAACGGCGTCTAACGGGAGGCCATGAATTCTGAATACATTCTCAATAATGATTTGTGCCGTCTCCTTAGCGGAAGGAAGTTTAGCGAGGGAATGAAATGTGCCGCCTTAGAGAACCTATCGACAACCGTCAGAATCACAGTCTTCCCCGCAGACAAAGGCAGACCGGTAATGAAGTCTAAGGCAATGTGAGACCATGGTCGAGAAGGAATGGGGAGCGGTCTGAGACGACCGGCAGGAGGAGTTGTTACCCGACTTAGTCTGCGCGCAGTCCGAACAGGCAGCCACGAAGCGGCGCGTGTCACGCTCCTGAGTCGGCCACCAAAAGCGCTGGCGAATAGACGCAAGAGTGCCTCGAACACCGGGATGACCCGCTAACTTGGCAGAGTGAGCCCACTGAAGAACAGCCAGGCGAGTGGAAACAGGAACGAAAGGAGGTTACTAGGACAAGCGCGCGGCGACGCAGTGTGCGTGAGTGCTTGCTTAACCTGTCTTTCAATTCCCCAGACTGTTAACCCGACAACACGCCCATAAGGAAGAATCCCCTCGGGATCAGTAGAAGCCACAGAAGAACTAAACAGACGGGATAAGGCATCAGGCTTGGTGTTCTTGCTACCCGGACGGTAAGAAATCACAAACTCGAAACGAGCGAAAAACAACGCCCAACGAGCTTGACGGGCATTAAGTCGTTTGGCAGAACGGATGTACTCAAGGTTCTTATGGTCTGTCCAAACGACAAAAGGAACGGTCGCCCCCTCCAACCACTGTCGCCATTCGCCTAGGGCTAAGCGGATGGCGAGCAGTTCACGGTTACCCACATCATAGTTGCGCTCAGATGGCGACAGGCGATGAGAAAAATAAGCGCAAGGATGAACCTTATCGTCAGACTGGAAGCGCTGGGATAGAATGGCTCCCACGCCTACCTCTGAAGCGTCAACCTCGACAATGAATTGTCTAGTGACGTCAGGAGTAACGAGGATAGGAGCGGACGTAAAACGTTCTTTTAGAAGATCAAAAGCTCCCTGGGCGGAACCGGACCACTTAAAACACGTCTTGACAGAAGTAAGAGCTGTGAGAGGGCAGCAACTTGACCGAAATTACGAATGAAACGCCGATAGAAATTAGCGAAACCTAAAAGCGCTGCAACTCGACACGTGACCTTGGAGCGGGCCAATCACTGACAGCTTGGACCTTAGCGGAATCCATCTGAATGCCTTCAGCGGAAATAACGGAACCGAGAAAAGTAACGGAGGAGACATGAAAAGAGCACTTCTCAGCCTTTACGTAGAGACAATTCTCTAAAAGGCGCTGTAGAACACGTCGAGCGTGCTGAACATGAATCTCGAGTGACGGAGAAAAAATCAGGATATCGTCAAGATAGACAAAAACAAAAATGTTCAGCATGTCTCTCAGAACATCATTAACTAATGCCTGAAAAACAGCTGGCGCATTGGCGAGACCGAGCGGCAGAACCCGGTACTCAAAATGCCCTAACGGAGTATTAAACGCCGTTTTCCACTCGTCCCCCTCTCTGATGCGCACGAGATGGTAAGCGTTACGAAGGTCCAACTTAGTAAAGCACCTGGCTCCCTGCAGAATCTCGAAGGCTGATGACATAAGGGGAAGCGGATAACGATTCTTAACCGTTATGTCATTCAGCCCTCGATAATCACGCAGGGGCGCAGAGTACCGTCCTTCTTCTTAACAAAAAGAACCCCGCCCCGGCCGGAGAGGAAGAAGGCACTATGGTACCGGCGTCAAGAGACACAGACAAATAATCCTCGAGAGCCTTACGTTCGGGAGCCGACAGAGAGTATAGTCTACCTCGAGGAGGAGTGGTCCCCGGAAGGAGATCAATACTACAATCATACGACCGGTGAGGAGGAAGGGAGTTGGCTCGGGACCGACTGAAGACCGTGCGCAGATCATGATATTCCTCCGGCACTCCTGTCAAATCGCCAGGTTCCTCCTGAGAAGTAGGGACAGAAGAAATGGGAGGGATGGCAGACATTAAACACTTCACATGACAAGAAACGTTCCAGGATAGGATAGAATTACTAGACCAATTAATAGAAGGATTATGACATACAAGCCAGGGGTGACCCAAAACAACAGGTGTAAACGGTGAACGGAAAATCAAAAAAGACATAGTCTCACTGTGGTTACCAGATACTGTGAGAGTTAAAGGTAGTGTCTCAAATTTGATACTGGGAAGATGACTACCATCTAAGGCAAACATGGGCGTAGGCCTGTCTAACGGTCTGAAAGGAATGTTATGTTTCCGAGCCCATGCTTCGTCCATGAAACAACCCTCAGCCCCAGAGTCAATCAAAGCACTGCATGTAGCACCCGAACCGGTCCAGCGTAGATGGACCGACATAGTAGTACAAGATCTAGATGAAGGGACCTGAGTAGTAGCGCTCACCAGTAGCCCTCCGCTTACTGATGGGCTCTGGCCTCTTACTGGACATGAAATAACAAAATGTCCAGCAACTCCGCAATAGAGGCACAGGCGGTTGGTGATCCTCTGTTCCCTCTCCTTATTCGAGATGCGAATCCCTCCCAGCTGCATGGGCTCAGTCTCAAAGCCAGAGGAGGGAGATGGTTGCGATGCGGAGCAGGAAACACCGTTGATGCGAGCTCTCTTCCACGAGCCCGGTGACGAAGATCTACCCGTCGTTCTATGCGGATGGCGAGAGCAATCAAAGAGTCCACATCTGAAGGAACCTCCCGGGAGAGAATCTCATCCTTAACCGCTGCGTGGAGTCCCTCCAGAAAACGAGCGAGCAGCGCCGGCTCGTTCCACTCACTAGAGGCAGCAAGAGTGCGAAACTCAATGGAATAATCCGTTATGGACCGTTCACCTTGGCATAAGGAAGCCAGGGCCCTAGAAGCCTCCTCACCAAAAACTGAACGGTCAAAAACCCGAATCATCTCCTCTTTAAAGTTCTGGAATCTGTTAGAGCAATCAGCCCTTGCCTCCCAGATAGCTGTGCCCCATTCTCGAGCCCGGCCAGTAAGGAGTGAAATGACGTAAGCAACCCGAGCTCTCTCTCTAGAGTATGTGTGGGGTTGGAGAGAGAACACAATCTCACACTGCGTGAGAAAGGAGCGGCACTCAGTGGGCTGCCCGGAGTAGCAAGGTGGGTTATTAACCCTGGGTTCTGGAGGCTCGGCAGGCCAGGGAGTAACAGGTGGCACGAGACGTAGACTCTGGAACTGTCCAGAGAGGTCGGAAACCTGAGCGGCCAGGTTCTCCACGGCATGGCGAGCAGCAGACAATTCCTGCTCGTGTCTGCCGAGCATGGCTCCTTGGAACTCGACGGCAGTGTAACGAGCGTCTGAAGTCGCTGGGTCCATTCCTTGGTCGGTTCCTTCTGTCATGCAGGTAAAAGAGGACCCAAAAGCGACTTAACAGAAACAGAGTTTAATAATGTTCAAAACGGAATAACTGACATCCTCTAGATTTGTAGAGGGAAAACAACTGGAGAAGCGGCCACAGACTGCAGGTCGCTTCGGGTAGGCGCAGGCCGTAGTCGACTGAGACACCTGCTCACACGCAGCGTCTGATGAAGGCACAAAACACGACAGGACAGGGTGATACACAATCACGGCAAAAAACACGACAGGACAGGGCGAAACGCAATCACAGCATGGTGAATACAATACAAGGAACCGACGGAACAGGAACGGATCACAAAGGAATAAATAGGGAGTCTAATCAGGGGAAAGGATCGGGAACAGGTGTGGGAAGACTAAATGATGATTAGGGGAATAGGAACAGCTGGGAGCAGGAACGGAACGACAGAGAGAAGAGAGCGAGAGAGTGAGAGAGGGAGGGGAGAGAGAAGGATAGAACCAAACAAGACCAGCAGAGGAAACGA
>NW_025758142.1:0-5287 GCF_021184085.1 Oncorhynchus gorbuscha | reverse complement strand
GTCATGTTTGTCATTTATTGTCATGTCTTGTCCCTGTGCTCCCCATGCTATTCGTTTCCCTCTGCTGGTCTTGTTTGGTTCTATCCCTCTCTCTCCCCCTCCCTCTCTCACTCTCTCGCTCTCTCTTCTCTCTGTCGTTCCGTTCCTGCTCCCAGCTGTTCCTATTCCCCTAATCATCATTTAGTCTTCCCACACCTGTTCCCGATCCTTTCCCCTGATTAGAGTCCCTATTTATTCCTTTGTGATCCGTTCCTGTTCCGTCGGTTCCTTGTATTGTATTCACCATGCTGTGATTGCGTTTCGCCCTGTCCTGTCGTGTTTTTGCCGTGATTGTGTATCACCCTGTCCTGTCGTGTTTTGTGCCTTCATCAGATGCTGCGTCCTCTACAAATCTAGAGGATTTCTGTTATTCCGTTTTGGACTTTAATAAACTCTGTTTCTGTTAAGTCGCGTTTGGGTCCTCTTTCACCTGCATGACAGAAGGAACCGACCAAGGAATGGACCCAGCGACTTCAGGCGCTCGTTACACTGCCGTCGAGATCAGGAGCCATGCTCGGCAGACACGAGCAGGGGTTGTCTGCTGCTCGCCATGCCGTGGAGAACCTGGCCGCTCAGGTTTCCGACCTCTCTGGACAGTTCCAGAGTCTACGTCTCGTGCCACCTGTTACTCCCTGGCCTGCCGAGCCTCCAGAACCCAGGGTTAATAACCCACCTTGCTACTCCGGGCAGCCCACTGAGTGCCGCTCCTTTCTCACGCAGTGTGAGATTGTGTTCTCTCTCCAACCCCACATACTCTAGAGAGAGCTCGGGTTGCTTACGTCATTTCACTCCCTTACTGGCCGGGCTCGAGAATGGGGCACAGCTATCTGGGAGGCAAGGGCTGATTGCTCTAACAGATTCCAGAACTTTAAAGAGGAGATGATTCGGGTTTTGACCGTTCAGTTTTTGGTGGGAGGCTTCTAGGGCCCTGGCTTCCTTATGCCAAGGTGAACGGTCCATAACGGATTATTCCATTGAGTTTCGCACTCTTGCTGCCTCTAGTGAGTGGAGCGAGCCGGCGCTGCTCGCTCGTTTTCTGGAGGGACTCCACGCAGTGGTTAAGGATGAGATTCTCTCCCGGGAGGTTCCATCAGATGTGGATTCTTTGATTGCTCTCGCCATCCGCATAGAACGACGGGTAGATCTTCGTCACCGGGCTCGTGGAAGAGAGCTCGCATCAACGGTGTTTCCCTGCTCCGCATCGCAACCATCTCCCTCCTCTGGCTTTGAGACTGAGCCCATGCAGCTGGGAGGGATTCGCATCTCGAATAAGGAGAGGGAACGGAGGATCACCAACCGCCTGTGCCTCTATTGCGGAGTTGCTGGACATTTTGTTAATTCATGTCCAGTAAGAGGCCAGAGTCCATCAGTAAGCGGAGGGCTACTGGTGGCGCTACTACTCAGGTCCCTTCATCTAGATCTTGTACTACTATGTCGGTCCATCTACGCTGGACCGGTTCGGGTGCTACATGCAGTGCTTTGATTGACTCTGGGGCTGAGGGTTGTTTCATGGACGAAGCATGGGTTCGGAAACATAACATTCCTTTCAGACCGTTAGACAGGCCTACGCCCATGTTTGCCTTAGATGGTAGTCATCTTCCCAGTATCAAATTTGAGACACTACCTTTAACTCTCACAGTATCTGGTAACCACAGTGAGACTATTTCTTTTTGATTTTCCGTTCACCGTTTACACCTGTTGTTTTGGGTCATCCCCTGGCTAGTATGTCATAATCCTTCTATTAATTGGTCTAGTAATTCTATCCTATCCTGGAACGTTTCTTGTCATGTGAAGTGTTTAATGTCTGCCATCCCTCCGTTTCTTCTGTTCCTACTTCTCAGGAGGAACCTGGCGATTGACAGGAGTGCCGGAGGAATATCATGATCTGCGCACGGTCTTCAGTGGTCCCGAGCCAACTCCTTCCTCCTCACCGGTCGTATGATTGTAGTATTGATCTCCTTCCGGGGACCACTCCTCCTCGAGGTAGACTATACTCTCTATCGGCTCCCCGAACGTAAGGCTCTCGAGGATTATTTGTCTGTGTCTCTTGACGCCGGTACCATAGTGCCTTCTTCTTCTCCGGCCGGGGCGGGGTTCTTTTTGTTAAAAAAGAAGGACGGTACTCTGCGCCCCTGCGTGGATATCGAGCTGAATGACATAACGGTTAAGAATCGTTATCCGCTTCCCCTTATGTCATCAGCCTTCGAGATTCTGCAGGGAGCCAGGTGCTTTACTAAGTTGGACCTGTGCGCTTACCATCTCGTGCGCATCAGAGAGGGGACGAGTGGAAAACGCGTTTAACACTCCGTTAGGGCATTTTGAGTACCGGGTTCTGCCGTTCGGTCTCGCCAATGCGCCAGCTGTTTTTTCAGGCATTAGTTAATGATGTTCTGAGGGACATGCTGAACATTTTTGTTTTTGTCTATCTTGACGATATCCTGATTTTTTTCTCCGTCACTCCGAGATTCATGTTCAGCACGTTCGTGTTCTACAGCGCCTTTTAGAGAAATTGTCTCTACGTAAAGGCTGAGAAGTGCTCTTTTCATGTCTCCTCCGTTACTTTTCTCGGTTCGTTATTTCCGCTGAAGGCATTCAGATGGATTCCCGCTAGGTCCAAGCTGTCAGTGATTGGCCCGTTCCAAGGTCACGTGTCGAGTTGCAGCGCTTTTAGGTTTCGCTAATTTCTATCGGCGTTTCATTCGTAATTTCGGTCAAGTTGCTGCCCTCTCACAGCTCTTACTTCTGTTAAAGACGTGTTTTAAGTGGTCGGTTCACCAGGGAGCTTTTGATCTTCTAAAAGAACGTTTTACGTCCGCTCCTATCCTCGTTACTCCTGGCGTCACTAGACAATTCATTGTCGAGGTTGGCCAGCTTCAGAGAGAGTAGGCGTGGGACCATCCTATCCCAGCGCTTCCAGTCTGTGATAAGGTTCATCCTTGCGCTTATTTTCTCATCGCCTGTCGCCATCTGAGCGCAACTATGATGTGGGTAACCGTGAACTGCTCGCCATCCGCTTAGCCCTAGGCGAATGGCGACAGTGGGTTGGAGGGCGACCGTTCCTTTTTGTCGTTTGGACAGACCATAAGAACCCCAGAGTACATCCGTTCTGCCAAACGACTTAATGCCCGTCAAGCTCGTTGGGCGTTGTTTTCGCTCGTTTCGAGTTTGTGATTTCTTACCGTCCGGGTAGCAAGAACACCAAGCCTGATGCCTTATCCCGTCTGTTTAGTTCTTCTGTGGCTTCTACTGATCCCGGGGGATTCTTCCTTATGGGCGTGTTGTCGGGTTAACAGTCTGGGGAATTGAAAGACAGGTTAAGCAAGCACTCACGCACACTGCGTCGCCGCGCGCTGTCCTAGTAACCTCCTTTTCGTTCCTGTTTCCACTCGTCTGGCTGTTCTTCCAGTGGGCTCACTCTGCCAAGTTAGCTGGTCATCCCGGTGTTCGAGGCACTCTTGCGTCTTCGCCAGCGCTTTTGGTGGCCGACTCAGGAGCGTGACACGCGCCGTTTACGTGGCTGCTTGTTCGGACTGCGCGCAGACTAAGTCGGGTAACTCTCCTCCTGCCCGGTCGTCTCAGACCGCTCCCCATTCCTTCTCGACCATGGTCTCACATTGCCTTAGACTTCATTACCGGTCTGCCTTTGTCTGCGGGGAAGACTGTGATTCTGACGGTTGTCGATAGGTTCTCTAAGGCGGCACATTTCATTCCCCTCGCTAAACTTCCTTCCGCTAAGGAGACGGCACAAATCATTATTGAGAATGTATTCAGAATTCATGGCCTCCCGTTAGACGCCGTTTCAGACAGAGGCCCGCAATTCCGCGTCACAGTTTGGAGGGAGTTCTGTCGTTTGATTGGTGCGTCCGTCAGTCTCTCTTCCGGGTTTCATCCCCAGTCTAACGGTCAAGCAGAGAGGCCAATCAGACGATTGGTCACATACTACGCAGCCTTTCTTTCAGAAACCCTCGTCTTGGGCAGAACAGCTCCCCTGGGCAGAATACGCTCACAATTCGCTTCCTTCGTCTGCTACCGGGTTATCTCCGTTTCAGAGTAGTCTGGGTTACCAGCCTCCTCTGTTCTCATCCCAGCTTTGCCGAGTCCAGCGTTCCCTCCGCTCAAGCGTTTGTCCAACGTTGTGAGCGCACCTGGAAGGAGGTGAGGTCTTGCACTTTGCCGTTACAGGGCACAGGCGGTGAGAGCCGCCAATAAACGCAGGATTAAGAGTCCAAGGTATTGTTGCGGCCAGAAGTCAATGACTTTCCACTGCAACCTTCCTCTTACGACAGCTTCTCGTAAGTTGACTCCGCGGTTCATTGGTCCGTTCCGTGTCTCCCAGGTGCGTCAATCCTGTCGCTGTGCGACTGCTTCTTCCGCGACATCTTCGTCAGCGTCCATCCTGTCTTCCATGTCTCCTGTGTTAAGCCCTTTCTTCGCACCCCCGTTCGTCTTCCCTCCCCCTCCCGTCCTTGTCGAGCGCACCTATTTACAAGGTACATAAGATTATGGACATGCGTTCTCGAGGGACGGGGGTCATAATACCTAGTGGATTGGGAGGGTTACGGTCCCTGAGAGGAGTTGGGTTCCGTCTCCGAGACGTGCTGGACCATTCGCTCATCGATGATTTCCTCCGTTGCCGCCAGGATTCCTCCTCGGAAGTGCGCCAGGGCTCGGTGGTGGGGGGGAGTACTGTCATGTTTGTCATTTATTGTCATGTCTTGTCCCTGTGCTCCCCATGCTATTCGTTTCCCCTCTGCTGGTCTTGTTTGGTTCTATCCCTCTCTCTCCCCCTCCCTCTCTCACTCTCTCGCTCTCTCTTCTCTCTGTCGTTCCGTTCCTGCTCCCAGCTGTTCCTATTCCCCTAATCATCATTTAGTCTTCCCACACCTGTTCCCGATCCTTTCCCCTGATTAGAGTCCCTATTTATTCCTTTGTGATCCGTTCCTGTTCCGTCGGTTCCTTGTATTGTATTCACCATGCTGTGATTGCGTTTCGCCCTGTCCTGTCGTGTTTTTGCCGTGATTGTGTATCACCCTGTCCTGTCGTGTTTTGTGCCTTCATCAGACGCTGCGTGTGAGCAGGTGTCTCAGTCGACTACGGCCTGCGCCTACCCGAGCGACCTGCAGTCTGTGGCCGCTTCTCCAGTTGTTTTCCCCTCTACAATCTAGAGGATTTCTGTTATTCCGTTTTGAACATTAATAAACTCTGTTTCTGTTAAGTCGCGTTTGGGTCCTCTTTCACCTGCATGACA
>NW_025758141.1:0-5287 GCF_021184085.1 Oncorhynchus gorbuscha | reverse complement strand
GTTCTATCCTTCTCTCTCCCCTCCCTCTCTCACTCTCTCGCTCTCTCTTCTCTCTGTCGTTCCGTTCCTGCTCCCAGCTGTTCCTATTCCCTAATCATCATTTAGTCTTCCCACACCTGTTCCCGATCCTTTCCCTGATTAGACTCCCTATTTATTCCTTTGTGATCCGTTCCTGTTCCGTCGGTTCCTCGTATTGTATTCACCATGTTGTGATTGCGTTTCGCCCTGTCCTGTCGTGTTTTTGCCGTGATTGTGTATCACCCTGTCCTGTCGTGTTTTGTGCCTTCATCAGACGCTGCGTGTGAGCAGGTGTCTCCAGTCGACTACGGCCTGCGCCTACCCGAAGCGACCTGCAGTCTGTGGCCGCTTCTCCAGTTGTTTTCCCCTCTACAAATCTAGAGGATGTCAGTTATTCCGTTTTGAACATTATTAAACTCTGTTTCTGTTAAGTCGCTTTTGGGTCCTCTTTTACCTGCATGACAGAAGGAACCGACCAAGGAATGGACCCAGCGACTTCAGACGCTCGTTACACTGCCGTCGAGTTCCAAGGAGCCATGCTCGGCAGACACGAGCAGGAATTGTCTGCTGCTCGCCATGCCGTGGAGAACCTGGCCGCTCAGGTTTCCGACCTCTCTGGACAGTTCCAGAGTCTACGTCTCGTGCCACCTGTTACTCCCTGGCCTGCCGAGCCTCCAGAACCCAGGGTTAATAACCCACCTTGCTACTCCGGGCAGCCCACTGAGTGCCGCTCCTTTCTCACGCAGTGTGAGATTGTGTTCTCTCTCCAACCCCACACATACTCTAGAGAGAGAGCTCGGGTTGCTTACGTCATTTCACTCCTTACTGGCCGGGCTCGAGAATGGGGCACAGCTATCTGGGAGGCAAGGGCTGATTGCTCTAACAGATTCCAGAACTTTAAAGAGGAGATGATTCGGGTTTTTGACCGTTCAGTTTTTGGTGAGGAGGCTTCTAGGGCCCTGGCTTCCTTATGCCAAGGTGAACGGTCCATAACGGATTATTCCATTGAGTTTCGCACTCTTGCTGCCTCTAGTGAGTGGAACGAGCCGGCGCTGCTCGCTCGTTTTCTGGAGGGACTCCACGCAGCGGTTAAGGATGAGATTCTCTCCCGGGAGGTTCCTTCAGATGTGGACTCTTTGATTGCTCTCGCCATCCGCATAGAACGACGGGTAGATCTTCGTCACCGGGCTCGTGGAAGAGAGCTCGCATCAACGGTGTTTCCCTGCTCCGCATCGCAACCATCTCCCTCCTCTGGCTTTGAGACTGAGCCCATGCAGCTGGGAGGGATTCGCATCTCGAATAAGGAGAGGGAACAGAGGATCACCAACCGCCTGTGCCTCTATTGCGGAGTTGCTGGACATTTTGTTATTTCATGTCCAGTAAGAGGCCAGAGCCCATCAGTAAGCGGAGGGCTACTGGTGGCGCTACTACTCAGGTCCCTTCATCTAGATCTTGTACTACTATGTCGGTCCATCTACGCTGGACCGGTTCGGGTGCTACATGCAGTGCTTTGATTGACTCTGGGGCTGAGGGTTGTTTCATGGACGAAGCATGGGCTCGGAAACATAACATTCCTTTCAGACCGTTAGACAGGCCTACGCCCATGTTTGCCTTAGATGGTAGTCATCTTCCCAGTATCAAATTTGAGACACTACCTTTAACTCTCACAGTATCTGGTAACCACAGTGAGACTATGTCTTTTTTGATTTTCCGTTCACCGTTTACACCTGTTGTTTTGGGTCACCCCTGGCTTGTATGTCATAATCCTTCTATTAATTGGTCTAGTAATTCTATCCTATCCTGGAACGTTTCTTGTCATGTGAAGTGTTTAATGTCTGCCATCCCTCCCATTTCTTCTGTCCCTACTTCTCAGGAGGAACCTGGCGATTTGACAGGAGTGCCGGAGGAATATCATGATCTGCGCACGGTCTTCAGTCGGTCCCGAGCCAACTCCCTTCCTCCTCACCGGTCGTATGATTGTAGTATTGATCTCCTTCCGGGGACCACTCCTCCTCGAGGTAGACTATACTCTCTGTCGGCTCCCGAACGTAAGGCTCTCGAGGATTATTTGTCTGTGTCTCTTGACGCCGGTACCATAGTGCCTTCTTCCTCTCCGGCCGGGGCGGGGTTCTTTTTGTTAAGAAGAAGGACGGTACTCTGCGCCCCTGCGTGGATTATCGAGGCTGAATGACATAACGGTTAAGAATCGTTATCCGCTTCCCCTTATGTCATCAGCCTTCGAGATTCTGCAGGGAGCCAGGTGCTTTACTAAGTTGGACCTTCGTAACGCTTACCATCTCGTGCGCATCAGAGAGGGGACGAGTGGAAACGGCGTTTAATACTCCGTTAGGGCATTTTGAGTACCGGGTTCTGCCGTTCGGTCTCGCCAATGCGCCAGCTGTTTTTCAGGCATTAGTTAATGATGTTCTGAGAGACATGCTGAACATTTTTGTTTTTGTCTATCTTGACGATATCCTGATTTTTCTCCGTCACTCGAGATTCATGTTCAGCACGTTCGACGTGTTCTACAGCGCCTTTTAGAGAATTGTCTCTACGTAAAGGCTGAGAAGTGCTCTTTTCATGTCTCCTCCGTTACTTTTCTCGGTTCCGTTATTTCCGCTGAAGGCATTCAGATGGATTCCGCTAAGGTCCAAGCTGTCAGTGATTGGCCCGTTCCAAGGTCACGTGTCGAGTTGCAGCGCTTTTTAGGTTTCGCTAATTTCTATCGGCGTTTCATTCGTAATTTCGGTCAAGTTGCTGCCCCTCTCACAGCTCTTACTTCTGTCAAGACGTGTTTTAAGTGGTCGGTTCCGCCCAGGGAGCTTTTGATCTTCTAAAAGAACGTTTTACGTCCGCTCCTATCCTCGTTACTCCTGACGTCACTAGACAATTCATTGTCGAGGTTGGCCCTTCAGAGGTAGGCGTGGGAGCCATTCTATCCCAGCGCTTCCAGTCTGACGATAAGGTTCATCCTTGCGCTTATTTTCTCATCGCCTGTCGCCATCTGAGCGCAACTATGATGTGGGTAACCGTGAACTGCTCGCCATCCGCTTAGCCCTAGGCGAATGGCGACAGTGGTTGGAGGGCGACCGTTCCTTTTGTCGTTTGGACAGACCATAAGAACCTTGAGTACATCCGTTCTGCCAAACGACTTAATGCCCGTCAAGCTCGTTGGGCGTTGTTTTTCGCTCGTTTCGAGTTTGTGATTTCTTACCGTCCGGGTAGCAAGAACACCAAGCCTGATGCCTTATCCCGTCTGTTTAGTTCTTCTGTGGCTTCTACTGATCCCGAGGGATTCTTCCTTATGGGCGTGTTGTCGGGTTAACAGTCTGGGGAATTGAAAGACAGGTTAAGCAAGCACTCACGCACACTGCGTCGCCGCGCGCTGTCCTAGTAACCTCCTTTTCGTTCCTGTTTCCACTCGTCTGGCTGTTCTTCAGTGGGCTCACTCTGCCAAGTTAGCGGGTCATCCCGGTGTTCGAGGCACTCTTGCGTCTATTCGCCAGCGCTTTTGGTGGCCGACTCAGGAGCGTGACACGCGCCGTTTCGTGGCTGCCTGTTCGGACTGCGCGCAGACTAAGTCGGGTAACTCCCCTCCTGCCGGTCGTCTCAGACCGCTCCCCATTCCTTCTCGACCATGGTCTCACATTGCCTTAGACTTCATTACCGGTCTGCCTTTGTCTGCGGGGAAGACTGTGATTCTGACGGTTGTCGATAGGTTCTCTAAGGCGGCACATTTCATTCCCCTCGCTAAACTTCCTTCCGCTAAGGAGACGGCACAAATCATTATTGAGAATGTATTCAGAATTCATGGCCTCCCGTTAGACGCCGTTTCAGACAGAGGTCCGCAATTCACGTCACAGTTTTGGAGGGAGTTCTGTCGTTTGATTGGTGCGTCCGTCAGTCTCTCTTCCGGGTTTCATCCCCAGTCTAACGGTCAAGCAGAGGGCCAATCAGACGATTGGTCGCATACTACGCAGCCTTTCTTTCAGAAACCCTGCGTCTTGGGCAGAACAGCTCCCCTGGGCAGAATACGCTCACAATTCGCTTCCTTCGTCTGCTACCGGGTTATCTCCGTTTCAGAGTAGTCTGGGTTACCAGCCTCCTCTGTTCTCATCCCAGCTTGCCGAGTCAGCGTTCCCTCCGCTCAAGCGTTTGTCCAACGTTGTGAGCGCACCTGGAGGAGGGTGAGGTCTGCACTTTGCCGTTACAGGGCACAGACGGTGAGAGCCGCCAATAAACGCAGGATTAAGAGTCCAAGGTATTGTTGCGGCCAGAGAGTGTGGCTTTCCACTCGCAACCTTCCTCTTACGACAGCTTCTCGTAAGTTGACTCCGCGGTTCATTGGTCCGTTCCGTGTCTCCCAGGTCGTCAATCCTGTCGCTGTGCGACTGCTTCTTCCGCGACATCTTCGTCGCGTCCATCCTGTCTTCCATGTCTCCTGTGTTAAGCCCTTTCTTCGCACCCCGTTCGTCTTCCCTCCCCCTCCCGTCCTTGTCGAGCGCACCTATTTACAAGGTACATAAAATTATGGACATGCGTTCTCGGGGACGGGGTCCTGTACCTAGTGGATTGGGAGGTTACGGTCCTGAGGAGAGGTTGGGTTCCGTCTCGGGACGTGCTGGACCGTTCGCTCATCGATGATTTCCTCCGTTGCCGCCAGGATTCCTCCTCGAGTGCGCCAGGAGGCGCTCGGTGAGTGGGGGTACTGTCATGTTTGTCATTTATTGTCATGTCTTGTCCCTGTGCTCCCCATGCTATTCGTTTCCCTCTGCTGGTCTTGTTTGGTTCTATCCTTCTCTCTCCCCCTCCCTCTCTCACTCTCTCGCTCTCTCTTCTCTCTGTCGTTCCGTTCCTGCTCCCAGCTGTTCCTATTCCCTAATCATCATTTAGTCTTCCCACACCTGTTCCCGATCCTTTCCCCTGATTAGACTCCCTATTTATTCCTTTGTGATCCGTTCCTGTTCCGTCGGTTCCTCGTATTGTATTCACCATGTTGTGATTGCGTTTCGCCCTGTCCTGTCGTGTTTTTTTGCCGTGATTGTGTATCACCCTGTCCTGTCGTGTTTTGTGCCTTCATCAGACGCTGCGTGTGAGCAGGTGTCTCAGTCGACTACGGCCTGCGCCTACCCGAAGCGACCTGCAGTCTGTGGCCGCTTCTCCAGTTGTTTTCCCCTCTACAAATCTAGAGGATGTCAGTTATTCCGTTTTGAACATTATTAAACTCTGTTTCTGTTAAGTCGCTTTTGGGTCCTCTTTTACCTGCATG
>NW_025758140.1:0-5287 GCF_021184085.1 Oncorhynchus gorbuscha | reverse complement strand
ATGAGTAGGTGTGTTATGCAGGTGAATGAGGACCCAAAAGCGACTTGGCGAAAACAGAGTCTTTAATCCAGTAAAGTAAATCTACAATCATAAAGCATAATTCCACTCGTAATGACAAGAACAGACTGGAGACTCACTCATGAACTGCAGGTTGCCTCGGGAAGGCACTTGAACGTAGCAGACTCAGACACCTGCTCACCACGCAGCATCTGAGGGAAACACGACACGACAGGGCGATACACAGACACAGCACGGTGAACAATAGACAAGGATCCGACAGGGCAGAAACGGAAAACAAGGGGAGAAATAGGGACTCTAATCAGGGAAAAAGATAGGGAACAGGTGTGGGAAGACTAAATGATTGATTAGGGGAATAGGAACAGCTGGGAGCAGGAACGGAACGATAGAGAGAAGAGAGAGGAAGGGAGAGAGAAAAGGGGAACGAACCAAAAGACCAGCAGGGGAAAACGAACAGAGGGAAAAGCAAAATGACAAGACAATAAGACAAAACATGACAGTACCCCCCACTCACGAGCGCCTCCTGGCGCACTCGAGGAGGAATCTGGCGGCAACGGAGGAAATCATCAATAAGTGAACGGTCCAGCACGTCCCGAGACGGAACCCAACTCCTCTCCTCAGGACCGTAACCCTCCCAATCCACTAAGTATTGGTGACCCCGTCCCCGAGAACGCATGTCCATGATCCTACGTACCTTGTAAATAGGTGCGCTCTCGACAAGGACGGGAGGGGGGAGGGAAGAGACGAACGGGGTGCGAAGAAAGGGCTTGACACAGGAGACATGGAAGACAGGATGGACGCGACGAAGATGTCGCGGAAGAAGCAGTCGCACAGCGACAGGATTGACGACCTGGGAGACACGGAACGGACCAATGAACCGCGGAGTCAACTTACGAGAAGCTGTCGTAAGAGGAAGGTTGCGAGTGGAAAGCCACACTCTCTGGCCGCAACAATACCTTGGACTCTTAATCCTACGTTTATTGGCGGCTCTCACAGTCTGTGCCCTGTAACGGCAAAGTGCAGACCTCACCCTCCTCCAGGTGTGCTCACAACGTTGGACAAACGCTGAGCGGAGGGAACGCTGGACTCGGCAAGCTGGGATGAGAACAGAGGAGGCTGGTAACCCAGACTACTCTGAAACGGAGATAACCCGGTAGCAGACGAAGGAAGCGAGTTGTGAGCGTATTCTGCCCAGGGGAGCTGTTCTGCCCAAGACACAGGGTTTCTGAAAGAAAGGCTGCGTAGTATGCGACCAATCGTCTGATTGGCCCTCTCTGCTTGACCGTTAGACTGGGGATGAAACCCGGAAGAGAGACTGACGGACGCACCAATCAAACGACAGAACTCCCTCCAAAACTGTGACGTGAATTGCGGGCCTCTGTCTGAAACGGCGTCTAACGGGAGGCCATGAATTCTGAACACATTCTCGATGATGATTTGTGCCGTCTCCTTAGCGGAAGGAAGTTTAGCGAGGGGAATGAAATGTGCCGCCTTAGAGAACCTATCGACAACCGTAGAATCACAGTCCTCCCCGCAGACAAAGGCAGACCGGTAATGAAGTCTAGGGCGATGTGAGACCATGGTCGAGAAGGAATGGGGAGCGGTCTGAGACGACCGGCAGGAGGAGAGTTACCTGACTTAGTCTGCGCGCAGTCCGAACAAGCAGCCACGAAACGGCGCGTGTCACGCTCCTGAGTCGGCCACCAAAAGCGCTGGCGAATAGACGCAAGAGTGCCTCGAACACCGGGATGACCAGCTAACTTGGCAGAGTGGAGCCCACTGAAGAACAGCCAGACGAGTGGAAACAGGAACGAAAAGGAGGTTACTAGGACAAGCGCGGCGGCGCGCAGTGTGCGTGAGTGCTTGCTTAACCTGTCTTTCAATTCCCCAGACTGTCAACCCGACAACACGCCCATAAGGAAGAATCCCCTCGGGATCAGTAGAAGCCACAGAAGAACTAAACAGACGGGATAAGGCATCAGGCTTGGTGTTTTTGCTACCCGGACGGTAAGAAATCACAAACTCGAAACGAGGCGAAAAACAACGCCCAACGAGCTTGACGGGCATTAAGTCGTTTGGCAGAACGGATGTACTCAAGGTTCTTATGGTCTGTCCAAACGACAAAAGGAACGGTCGCCCCTCAACCACTGTCGCCATTCGCCTAGGGCTAGCGGATGGCGAGCAGTTGCGGTTACCCACATCATAGTTGCGTTCAGATGGCGACAGGCGATGAGAAAAATAAGCGCAAGGATGAACCTTATCAATCAGACTGGAAGCGCTGGGATAGAATGGCTCCCACGCCTACCTCTGAAGCGTCAACCTCGACAATGAATTGTCTAGTGACGTCAGGAGTAACGAGGATAGGAGCGGACGTAAAACATTCTTTTAGAAGATCAAAAGCTCCCTGGGCGGAACCGGACCACTTAAAACACGTCTTGACAGAAGTAAGAGCTGTGAGAGGGGCAGCAACTTGACCGAAATTACGAATGAAACGCCGATAGAAATTAGCGAAACCTAGAAAGCGCTGCAACTCGACACGTGACCTGGAACGGGCCAATCACTGACAGCTTGGACCTTAGCGGAATCCATCTGAATGCCTTCAGCGGAAATAACGGAACCGAGAAAAGTAACGGAGGAGACATGAAAAGAGCACTTCTCAGCCTTCACGTAGAGACAATTCTCTAAAAGGCGCTGTAGAACACGTCGAACGTGCTGAACATGAATCTCGAGTGACGGTGAAAAAATCAGGATATCGTCAAGATAGACAAAAACAAAGATGTTCAGCATGTCTCTCAGAACATCATTAACTAATGCCTGAAAACAGCTGGCGCATTGGCGAGAACAAACGGCAGAACCCGGTACTCAAAATGCCCTAACGGAGTGTTAAACGCCGTTTCCACTCGTCCCCCTCTCTGATGCGCACGAGATGGTAAGCGTTACGAAGGTCCAACTTAGTAAAGCACCTGGCTCCCTGCAGAATCTCGAAGGCTGATGACATAAGGGAAGCGGATAACGATTCTTAACCGTTATGTCATTCAGCCCTCGATAATCCACGCAGGGGCGCAGAGTACCGTCCTTTTCTTAACAAAAGAACCCCGCCCCGGCCGGAGAGGAAGAAGGCACTACGGTACCGGCGTCAAGAGACACAGATAAATAATCCTCGAGAGCCTTACGTTCGGGGAGCCGACAGAGAGTATAGTCTACCCCGAGGAGGAGTGGTCCCCGGAAGGAGATCAATACTACAATCATACGACCGGTGAGGAGGAAGGGAGTTGGCTCGGGACCGACTGAAGACCGTGCGCAGATCATGATATTCCTCCGGCACTCCTGTCAAATCGCCAGGTTCCTCCTGAGAAGTGAGGACAGAAGAAATGGGAGGGATGGCAGACATTAAACACTTCACATGACAAGAAACGTTCCAGGATAGGATAGAATTACTAGACCAATTAATAGAAGGATTATGACATACTAGCCAGGGATGACCCAAAACAACAGGTGTAAAAGGTGAACGAAAAATCAAAAAAGAAATAGTCTCACTGTGGTTACCAGATACTGTGAGGGTTAAAGGTAGTGTCTCAAATCTGATACTGGGAAGATGACTACCATCTAAGGCGAACATGGGCGTAGGCTTGTCTAACTGTCTGAAAGGAATGTCATGTTTCCGAGCCCATGCTTCGTCCATGAAACAACCTCAGCCCCAGAGTCAATCAAGGCACTGCATGTAGCACCGAACCGGTCCAGCGTAGATGGACCGACATAGTAGTACAGGATCTAGATGAAGAGACCTGAGTAGTAGCGCTCACCAGTAGCCCTCCGCTTACTGATGAGCTCTGGCCTTTTACTGGACATGAATTGACAAAATGTCCATCAAATCCGCAATAGAGGCACAGGCGGTTGGTGATCCTCCGTTCCCTCTCCTTAGTCGAGATGCGAATACCTCCCAGCTGCATGGGCTCAGTCTCTGAGCCAGAGGAGGGAGATGGTTGCGATGCGGAGCAGGGAAACACCGTTGACGCGAGCTCTCTTCCACGAGCTTGGTGACGAAGATCTACCCGTCGTTCTATGCGGATGGCGAGAGCAATCAAAGAGTCCACACTGGAAGGAACCTCCCGAGAGATAATCTCATCTTTGACCACTGCGTGGAGTCCCTCCAGAAAACGAGCGAGCAGCGCCGGCTCGTTCCAGTCACTAGAGGCAGCAAGAGTGCGAAACTCTATAGAGTAATCCGTTATGGATCGATCACCTTGGCATAGGGAAGCCAGGGCCCTAGAAGCCTCCCTACCAAAAACTGAACGGTCAAAAACCCGAATCATCTCCTCTTTAAAGTTCTGGTAATTGTTTGAACAATCAGCCCTTGCCTCCCAGATAGCTGTGCCCCACTCTCGAGCCCGGCCAGTAAGGAGTGAAATGACGTAAGCAACCCGAGCTCTCTCTCTAGAGTATGTGTTGGGTTGGAGAGAACACAATATCACACTGGGTGAGAAAGGAGCGGCACTCCGTGGGCTGCCCGGAGTAGCAAGGTGGGTTATTAACCCTAGGTTCCGGAGGCTCGGCAGGCCAGGAAGTAACAGGTGGCACGAGACGAAGACTCTGGAACTGTCCAGAGAGGTCGGAAACCTGAGCGGCCAGGTTCTCCACGGCATGGCGAGCAGCAGACAATTCCTGCTCGTGTCTGCCGAGCATGGCTCCTTGGATCTCGACGGCAGTGTTACGAGCGTCTGTAGTCGCTGGGTCCATTCTTTGGTCGGATCCTTCTGTTATGCAGGTGAATGAGGACCCAAAAGCGACTTGGCGAAAACAGAGTCTTTAATCCAGTAAAGTAAATCTACAATCATAAAGCATAATTCCACTCATAATGACAAGAACAGACTGGAGACTCGATCATGAACTGCAGGTTGCCTCGGGAAGGCACTTGAACGTAGCAGACTCAGACACCTGCTCACCACGCAGCATCTGAGGGAAACACGACACGACAGGGCGATACACAGACACAGCACGGTGAACAATAGACAAGGATCCGACAGGGCAGAAACGGAAAACAAGGGGAGAAATAGGGACTCTAATCAGGGAAAAAGATAGGGAACAGGTGTGGGAAGACTAAATGATTGATTAGGGGAATAGGAACAGCTGGGAGCAGGAACGGAACGATAGAGAGAAGAGAGAGAGGAAGGGAGAGAGAAAAAGGGGAACGAACCTAAAAAGACCAGCAGGGGGAAAACGAACAGAGGGAAAAGCAAAATGACAAGACAATAAGACAAAACATGACAAG
>NW_025758139.1:0-5288 GCF_021184085.1 Oncorhynchus gorbuscha | reverse complement strand
GTGTCATGTTTTGTCATTAATTATCATGTCTTGTCCCTGTGCTTCCCCTTCTATTCGTTTCCCTCTGCTGTTCTTATTAGGTTCTTTCCTCTTTTTATCCCTCTCTCTCCCCCTCCTCTCTCTCACTCTCTCGCTCTCTCTTCTCTCTATCGTTCCGTTCCTGCTCCCAGCTGTTCCTATTCCCCTAATCATCATTTAGTCTTCCCACACCTGTTCCCGATCCTTTTCCCTGATTAGAGTCCCTATTTCTCCTTGTTTTCCGTACCTGCCCTGTCGGATCCTCATCTATAATTCACCGTGCTGTGTCTATGTTTTGCCCTGTCGTGTCGTGTTTCCCTCAGATGCTGCGTGGTGAGCAGGTGTCTGAGTCTGCTAGGTTCAAAGTGCCTTCCCGAGGCAACCTGCAGTTCTCGATCAAGTCTCCAGTCTGTTCTCGTCTTTACGAGTAGTATTATGCTTTTTTGTTTTGTAAAGTTTCTTACTGGATTAAAAACTCTGTTTTCGCCAAGTCGCTTTTTGGGTCCTCATTCACCTGCATAACAGAAGGATCCGACCAAGGAATGGACCCAGCGACTACAGACGCTCGTAACACTGCCGGTCGAGATCCAAGGAGCCATGCTCGGCAGACACGAGCAGGAATTGTCTGCTGCTCGCCATGCCGTGAGAACCTGGCCGCTCAGGTTTCCGACCTCTCTGGACAGTTCCAGAGTCTTGCCTCGTGCCACCTGTTACTTCCTGGCCTGCCGAGCCTCCAGAACCAGGGTTAATAACCCACCTTGCTACTCCGGGCAGCCCACTGAGTGCCGCTCCTTTCTCACCCAGTGTGAGATTGTGTTCTCTCTCCAACCCAACACATACTCTAGAGAGAGAGCTCGGGTTGCTTACGTCATTTCACTCCTTACTGGCCGGGCCCGAGAGTGGGGCACAGCTATCTGGGAGGCAAGGGCTGATTGTTCTAACAATTACCAGAACTTTAAAGAGGAGATGATTCGGTTTTTGACCGTTCAGTTTTTGGTGGGAGGCTTCTAGGGCCCTGGCTTCCCTATGCCAAGGTGATCGATCCATAACGGATTACTCTATAGAGTTTGATACCTCTTGCTGCCTCTAGTGACTGGAACGAGCCGGCGCTGCTCGCTCGTTTTCTGGAGGGGACTCCACACAGTGGTCAAAGATGAGATTCTCTCTCGGGAGGTTCCTTCCAGTGTGGACTCTTTGATTGCTCTCGCCATCCGCATAGAACGACGGGTAGATCTTCGTCACCAGGCTCGTGGAAGAGAGCTCGCATCAACGGTGTTTCCCTGCTCCGCATCGCAAACCATCTCCCTCCTCTGGCTCTGAGACTGAGCCCATGCAGCTGGGAGGGATTCGCATCTCGACTAAGGAGAGGGAACGGAGGATCACCAACCGCCTGTGCCTCTATTGCGGATTTGATGGACATTTTGTTAATTCATGTCCAGTAAGAGGCCAGAGCCCATCAGTAAGCGGAGGGCTACTGGTGAGCGCTACTACTCAGGTCTCTTCATCTAGATCCTGTACTACTATGTCGGTCCATCTACGCTGGACCGGTTCGGGTGCTACATGCAGTGCCTTGATTGACTCTGGGGCTGAGGGTTGTTTCATGGACGAAGCATGGGTTCGAAACATAACATTCCTTTCAGACAGTTAGACAAGCCTACGCCACGTTTGCCTTAGATGGTAGTCATCTTCCCAGTATCAGATTTGAGACACTACCTTTAACTCTCACAGTATCTGGTAACCACAGTGAGACTATTTCTTTTTTGATTTTTCGTTCACCTTTCACACCTGTTGTTTTGGGTCATCCCTGGCTAGTATGTCATAATCCTTCTATTAATTGGTCTTGTAATTCTATCCTATCCTGGAACGTATCTTGTCATGTGAAGTGCTTAATGTCTGCCATCCCTCCCATTTCTTCTGTCCCCACTTCTCAGGAGGAACCTGGCGATTTGACAGGAGTGCCGGAGGAATATCATGATCTGCGCACGGTCTTCAGTCGGTCCCGAGCCAACTCCCTTCCTCCTCACCGGTCGTATGATTGTAGTATTGATCTCCTTCCGGGGACCACTCCTCCTCGGGGTAGACTATACTCTCTGTCGGCTCCCGAACGTAAGGCTCTCGAGGATTATTTATCTGTGTCTCTTGACGCCGGTACCATAGTGCCTTCTTCCTCTCCGGCCGGGGCGGGGTTCTTTTGTTAAGAAGAAGGACGGTACTCTGCGCCCTGCGTGGATTATCGAGGGCTGAATGACATAACGGTTAAGAATCGTTATCCGCTTCCCCTTATGTCATCAGCCTTCGAGATTCTGCAGGGAGCCAGGTGCTTTACTAAGTTGGACCTTCGTAACGCTTACCATCTCGTGCGCATCAGAGAGGGGGGACGAGTGGAAAACGGCGTTTAATACTCCGTTAGGGCATTTTGAGTACCGGGTTCTGCCGTTTGGTCTCGCCAATGCGCCAGCTGTTTTTCAGGCATTAGTTAATGATGTTCTGAGAGACATGCTGAACATCTTTGTTTTTGTCTATCTTGACGATATCCTGATTTTTTCACCGTCACTCGAGATTCATGTTCAGCACGTTCGACGTGTTCTACAGCGCCTTTTAGAGAATTGTCTCTACGTAAAGGCTGAGAAGTGCTCTTTTCATGTCTCCTCCGTTACTTTCTCGGTTCCGTTATTTCCGCTGAAGGCATTCAGATGGATTCCGCTAAGGTCCAAGCTGTCAGTGATTGGCCGTTCCAAGGTCACGTGTCGGGTTGCAGCGCTTTTTTAGGTTTCGCTAATTTCTATCGGCGTTTCCATTCGTATTTCGGTCAAGTTGCTGCCCTCTCACAGCTCTTACTTCTGTCAAGACGTGTTTTAAGTGGTCCGGTTCCGCCCAGGGAGCTTTTGATCTTCTAAAAGAACGTTTACGTCCGCTCCTATCCTCGTTACTCCTGACGTCACTAGACAATTCATTGTCGAGGTTGACGCTTCAGAGGTAGGCGTGGGAGCCATTCTATCCCCAGCGCTTCCAGTCTGACGATAAGGTTCATCCTTGCGCTTATTTTCTCATCGCCTGTCGCCATCTGAGCGCAACTATGATGTGGCTAACCGTGAACTGCTCGCCATCCGCTTAGCCCTAGGCGAATGGCGACAGTGGTTGGAGGGGGCGACCGTTCCTTTGTCGTTTGGACAGACCATAAGAACCTTGAGTACATCCGTTCTGCCAAACGACTTAATGCCCGTCAAGCTCGTTGGCCGTTGTTTTCCGCTCGTTTCGAGTTTGTGATTTCTACCGTCCGGGTAGCAAGAACACCAAGCCTGATGCCTTATCCCGTCTGTTTAGTTCTTCTGTGGCTTCTACTGATCCCGAGGGATTCTTCCTTATGGGCGTGTTGTCGGGTTGACAGTCTGGGAATTGAAAGACAGGTTAAGCAAGCACTCACGCACACTGCGTCGCCGCGCGCTTGTCCTAGTAACCTCCTTTTCGTTCCTGTTTCCACTCGTCTGGCTGTTCTTCAGTGGGCTCACTCTGCCAAGTTAGCTGGTCATCCCGGTGTTCGAGGCACTCTTGCGTCTATTCGCCAGCGCTTTTGGTGGCCGACTCAGGAGCGTGACACGCGCCGTTTCGTGGCTGCTTGTTCGGACTGCGCGCAGACTAAGTCGGGTAACTCTCCTCCTGCCGGTCGTCTCAGACCGCTCCCCATTCCTTCTCGACCATGGTCTCACATCGCCCTAGACTTCATTACCGGTCTGCCTTTGTCTGCGGGGAAGACTGTGATTCTTACGGTTGTCGATAGGTTCTCTAAGGCGGCACATTTCATTCCCTCGCTAAACTTCCTTCCGCTAAGGAGACGGCACAAATCATTATCGAGAATGTGTTCAGAATTCATGGCCTCCCGTTAGACGCCGTTTCAGACAGAGGCCCGCAATTCACGTCACAGTTTTGGAGGGAGTTCTGTCGTTTGATTGGTGCGTCCGTCAGTCTCTCTTCCGGGTTTCATCCCCAGTCTAACGGTCAAGCAGAGAGGGCCAATCAGACGATTGGTCGCATACTACGCAGCCTTTCTTTCAGAAACCCTGCGTCTTGGGCAGAACAGCTCCCCTGGGCAGAATACGCTCACAACTCGCTTCCTTCGTCTGCTACCGGGTTATCTCCGTTTCAGAGTAGTCTGGGTTACCAGCCTCCTCTGTTCTCATCCCAGCTTGCAGAGTCCAGCGTTCCCTCCGCTCAAGCGTTTGTCCAACGTTGTGAGTGCACCTGGAGGAGGGTGAGGTCTGCACTTTGCCGCTACAGGGCACAGACTGTGAGAGCCGCCAATAAACGCAGGATTAAGAGTCCAAGGTATTGTTGCGGCCAGAGAGTGTGGCTTTCCACTCGCAACCTTCCTCTTACGACAGCTTCTCGTAAGTTGACTCCGCGGTTCATTGGTCCGTTCCGTGTCTCCCAGGTCGTCAATCCTGTCGCTGTGCGACTGCTTCTTCCGCGACATCTTCGTCGCGTCCATCCTGTCTTCCATGTCTCCTGTGTCAAGCCCTTTCTTCGCACCCCCGTTCGTCTTCCCTCCCCCCCTCCCGTCCTTGTCGAGAGCGCACCTATTTACAAGGTACATAATATCATGGACATGCGTTCTCGGGGACGGGGTCACCAATACTTAGTGGATTGGGAGGTTACGGTCCTGAGGAGAGGAGTTGGGTTCCGTCTCGGGACGTGCTGGACCGTTCACTCATTGATGATTTCCTCCGTTGCCGCCAGGATTCCTCCTCGAGTGCGCCAGGAGGCGCTCGGTGAGTGGGGGGTACTGTCATGTTTTGTCATTAATTATCATGTCTTGTCCCTGTGCTTCCCCTTCTATTCGTTTCCTCTGCTGGTCTTATTAGGTTCTTTCCCTCTTTTTATCCCTCTCTCTCCCCCTCCCTCTCTCACTCTCTCGCTCTCTCTTCTCTCTATCGTTCCGTTCCTGCTCCCAGCTGTTCCTATTCCCCTAATCATCATTTAGTCTTCCCACACCTGTTCCCGATCCTTTTCCCTGATTAGAGTCCCTATTTCTCTCCTTGTTTTCCGTACCTGCCCTGTCGGATCCTCATCTATAATTCACCGTGCTGTGTCTATGTTTTTGCCCTGTCGTGTCGTGTTTCCCCTCAGATGCTGCGTGGTGAGCAGGTGTCTGAGTCTGCTAGGTTCAAGTGCCTTCCCGAGGCAACCTGCAGTTCTCGATCAAGTCTCCAGTCTGTTCTCGTCTTTAGTAGTATTATGCTTTTTGTTTTGTAAAGATTTCTTACTGGATTAAA
>NW_025758138.1:0-5288 GCF_021184085.1 Oncorhynchus gorbuscha | reverse complement strand
AACACTGGTAATGCAACACTGGTAATACAATACTGGTAATAAAACACTGGTAATACAACACTGGTAATACAACACTGGTAATGGAACACTGGTAATACAATACTGGTAATAAAACACTGGTAAAACAACACTGGTAATACAACGCTGGTAAAGGAACACTGGTAATACAACACTGGTAATGGAACACTGGTAATGGAACACTGGTAATACAATACTGGTAAAACAACACTGGTAATGGAACACTGGTAATGGAACACTGGTAATACAACACTGGTAATGGAACACTGGTAATGGAACACTGGTAATACAACAATGGTAAAACAACACTGGTAATACAACACTGGTAAAACAACACTGGTAATAAAACACTGGTAATGGAACACTGGTAATAAAACACTGGTAATGGAACACTGGTAATACAACACTGGTAATAAAACACTGGTAAAACAACACTGGTAATGGAACACTGGTAATACAACACTGGTAATAAAACACTGGTAATGGCACACTGGTAATACAATACTGGTAATAAAACACTGGTAATGGAACACTGGTAATAAAACACTGGTAATAAAACACTGGTAATGGAACACTGGTAATGGAACACTGGTAATACAATACTGGTAAAACAACACTGGTAATGGAACACTGGTAATACAACACTGGTAATACAACACTGGTAATAAAACACTGGTAATGGAACACTGGTAATACAACACTGGTAATAAAACACTGGTAATGGAACACTGGTAATACAACACTGGTAATAAAACACTGGTAATGGAACACTGGTAATACAATACTGGTAAAACAACACTGGTAATGGAACACTGGTAATACAACAATTGTAAAACAACACTGGTAATGGAACACTGGTAAAACAACACTGGTAATACAACACTGGTAATACAACACTGGTAATACAACACTGGTAATACAACACTGGTAATAAAACACTGGTAATAAACAACACTGGTAATACAACACTGGTAATACAACACTGCTGGTAATACAACACTGGTAATACAACACTGGTAATAGAACACTAGTAATAGAAAACTAGTAGTAGAACCCTGGTAACAGAATACTGGTAATAGAACACTAGTAGTAGAACCCTGGTAATATAACACTAGTAATAGAACACTTATTAGAACACTGGTAGTAGAACCCAGGTAGTAGAACACTGGTAATAGAACCCTGGTAATAGAACACTAGTAGTAAAATACTAGTAGTAGAACACTGGTAATAGAATCCTGGTAATAGAACACTGGTAATAGAAACCTGGTAATAGAACAATAGTAATAGAACCCTGCTAGTAGAACCCTCTCTCTGTACCTCAGTCATCCAGGCCATCAGCCTCCTCAGTGACTGCTGGTGTTTGTTTTCAGCGAGGCACACAGGAAGCCCACTCCATCCTCAGCTGCTTGAAGATCTGGGTGTGTACATACATTTACAAATATATTTGCATACAGTAGCCACATATTAGCATGTACAGATATACGTTTAGTTACACAGATACAGTAAGATCATATGGGTCTGAACATGCGGCCCTGAAATATAAATAAATAACTGTGGTGAGGACAGAAGACCTGTCTGTGGTGTGGACAGTAGACCTGTCTGTGGTGTGGACAGTAGACCTGTCTGTGGTGTGGACAGAGAGACCTGTCTGTGGTGTGGACAGTAGACCTGTCTGTGGTGTGGACAGTATACCTGTCTGTGGTGTGGACAGTACACCCTGTCTGTGGTGTGGACAGTAGCCTGTCTGTACCCTGTCTGTGGTGTGGACAGTAGACCTGTCTGTGGTGTGGACAGTAGTCCTATACCTGTCTGTGGTGTGGTGTCTGTGGACAGTATACCTGTCTGTGGTGTGGACAGTAGTCCTGTGTGGTGTGGACAGTAGACCTGTCTGTGGTGTGGACAGTAGTCTGTGGTGTGGACAGTAGACCTGTCTGTGGTGTGGACAGTAGACCTGTCTGTGGTGTGGACAGTAGACCTGTCTGTGTGGGACAGTATACCTGTCTGTGGTGTGGACAGTATACCTGTCTGTGGTGTGACAGTAGTCCTGTCTGTGGTGTGGACAGTATACCTGTCTGTGGTGTGGACAGTATACCTGTCTGTGGTGTGGACAGTAGTCCTGTCTGTGGTGTGGACAGTAGTCTGTGGTGTGGACAGTATGCCTGTCTGTGGTGTGGACAGTAGTCCTGTCTGTGGTGTGGACAGTATACCTGTCTGTAGTGTGGACAGTATACCTGTCTGTGGTGTGGTGTCGTTGTACATGGAGATGCTTCCACACACAGCTATTCTGCCATACTCTCATCTGAGGCATCACTACACTGGAGAACTTCCCACCAACCTGGACGGAGAGAGAGATTGAGCTTTGATACACACACACACACACACACACACACACACACACACACACACACACACACACACACACACACACACACACACACACACACACACACACACACACACACACACACACACACACACACACACACACACACACACGTCCACACACACGCATGTCCACACACACGCATGTCCACACACACAAAGAGTGCGTGTGTGCGAGTGGTGCAGCGACCTCACGTTCTCAAAGTAGCAGTCGTATCCGTGTGGCGCGGCCTCCCTGAGTGATTCCTCCAGGGAGGTGGCAGTCTTGTAGTTGAAGACCTGGTCAAAACCCAGCTCCTTTAGATAGGACACCTTGGTATCTGTCCCCGCACAGCCCACCACTCTGCAGCCCTGAGGACGGACACACACACACACAGTGTCACGACTTCTGCCAAAGTCGGTCCCTCTCCTTGTTCGGGTGGCGTTCGGCGGTCAACGTCACCAGTCTTCTAGCCACTGCCGATCCACTTTTCATTTTCCATTTATTTTGTCTTTGTTTTCTACACACCTGGTTTCTATTCCCCAATTACATGTTCATTATTTAACCTCTGCTCCAGCAGGTTTATCTCTGTGGTCACCCCCAAAGCCAATTACTCCTTCAAGTTCTCTGCTGCCAATGACTGGAACGAACTACAAAAATCTCTGAAACTGGAAACACTTATCTCCCTCACTAGCTTTAAGCACCAGCTGTCAGATCATCTCACAGATTATTGCACCTGTACATAGCCCATCTATAATTTAGCCCAAACAACTACCTCATCCCCTACTATATTTATTTATTTTGCTCCTTTTTGCACCCATTATTTCTATTTCTACTTTGCACATTCTTCCACTGCAAATCTACCATTCCAGTGTTTTACTTGCTATATTGTATTTACTTTGCCACCATGGCCTTTTTTTGCCTTTACCTCCTTATCTCACCTAATTTGCTCACATTGTATATAGACTTATTTTCCTACTGTATTATTGACTGTATGTTTGTTTTACTCCATGTGTAACTCTGTGTTGTTGGATGTGTCGAACTGCTTTGCTTTATCTTGGCCAGATCGCAATTGTAAATGAGAACTTGTTCTCAACTTGCCTACCTGGTTAAATAAAGGTGAAAAACGAAATGAAATAAAAATGTTTGTTTGTGAGTTGTTGGTTATTGTATTACGATCGTTATTGTGGGCTTCGTTTATTATGTTGTATGTTGTAATATTATGAGTAAATATGTGTTTTACTCAATGCGCCTGACTCTCTACACCAGCTACACACAGACCTTTATTACACACAGACTCACTATACATTATGAAAGTCACTGGTAACACACAGAGACACATGGAATGTAGAACACAACTTATCCTCATCTTCAGGAAGTAACTAACACTGTTGAGACGTTGTTGGGAATGCTCTGGGAACGTTGGGGGAATGTTGTACCTTGATCTTGGCGATCTGTCCCACCACTGAGCCCACGGCTCCTGCTGCAGCGTTCACCAGAAGAGTCTCCCCCTTCTTTATCTCACACACTTCCTCTAGTCCATACAGAGCTGTCAGACTAGAGAGATATCATCATCACCATCAGCACTAATATAACCACTAATGTATATCACACACCTCAACCACACAGGGCAGTATGCATATCTATCTATCTATCGAGAGAGATCCATCCATCCTACCCAGGCATGCCGATGGCCCCCAGGGCCAGGGAGAGGGGGATGTCCTGGGGCCAGTCGGGAAGCACAGGGGTCAGCTCTGCCCCATCACACACCCAGTGACTCCTCCATCCACAATCACTGACCACATGGCAGCCCACCGGGAAGCTGGGGTTATAGCTCTGGATCACCCTGGAGAGGGGGGGTGAGTGTGTGTGTGTGTGTGTGTGTGTGTGTGTGTGTGTGTGTGTGTGTGTGTGTGTGTGTGTGTGTGTGTGTGTGTGTGTGTGTGTGTGTGTGTGTGTCAACATGCCTCACAGTCAGTCTGTAGTGTGTCAACATGACTGTCAGTCAGTCTATAGTGTCAACATGACTGTCAGTCAGTCTATAGTGTCAACATGACTGTCAGTCAGTCTATAGTGTCAACATGACTGTCAGTCAGTCTATAGTGTCAACATGACTGTCAGTCAGTCTATAGTGTCAACATGACTGTCAGTCAGTCTATAGTGTCAACATGACTGTCAGTCAGTCTATAGTGTCAACATGACTGTCAGTCAGTCTATAGTGTCAACATGACTGTCAGTCAGTCTATAGTGTCAACATGACTGTCAGTCAGTCTATAGTGTCAACATGACTGTCAGTCAGTCTATAGTGTCAACATGACTGTCAGTCAGTCTATAGTGTCAACATGACTGTCAGTCAGTCTATAGTGTCAACATGACTGTCAGTCAGTCTATAGTGTCAACATGACTGTCAGTCAGTCTATAGTGTCAACATGACTGTCAGTCGGTCTATAGTGTCAACATGACTGTCAGTCAGTCTATAGTGTCAACATGACTGTCAGTCAGTCTATAGTGTCAACATGACTGTCAGTCAGTCTATAGTGTCAACATGACTGTCAGTCAGTCTATAGTGTCAACATGACTGTCAGTCAGTCTATAGTGTCAACATGACTGTCAGTCAGTCTATAGTGTCAACATGACTGTCAGTCAGTCTATAGTGTGTCAACATGACTGTCAGTCAGTCTATAGTGTCAACATGACTGTCAGTCGGTCTATAGTGTCAACATGACTGTCAGTCAGTCTATAGTGTCAACATGACTGTCAGTCAGTCTATAGTGTGTCAACATGACTGTCAGTCAGTCTATAGTGTCAACATGACTGTCAGTCGGTCTATAGTGTCAACATGACTGTCAGTAGGTCTATAGTGTGTCAACATGAGTGTCAGTCGGTCTATAGTGTCAACATAACTGTC
>NW_025758137.1:0-5288 GCF_021184085.1 Oncorhynchus gorbuscha | reverse complement strand
TCATGTTTTGTCATTTATTATCTTGTCTTGTCCCTGTGCTTCCCATTCTATTCGTTTCCCTCTGCTGGTCTTATTAGGTTCTTTCCCTCTTTCTATCCCTCTCTCTCCCCCTCCCTCTCTCACTCTCTCGCTCTCTCTTCTCTCTATCGTTCCGTTCCTGCTCCCAGCTGTTCCTATTCCCCTAATCAATCATTTAGTCTTCCCACACCTGTTCCCGATCCTTTCCCCTGATTAGAGTCCCTATTTCTTCCTTTGTGTTCCGTTCCTGTCCTGTCGGTTCCTTGTTTAGAATTCACCGTGCTGTGATTGTGTATCGCCCTGTCGTGTCGTGTTTTCCTCAGATGCTGCGTGGTGAGCAGGTGTCTGATCTGTCTGGTTCGAGTGCCTTCCCGAGGCAACCTGCTGTTCACCTGCTGTTCAAGATCGAGTCTCCAGTTAGTCCTCGTCATTTCGAGTGAAAGTTGTGTTTTTTTGTTTGTATTCACTTTACTGGATTAAAGACTCTGTTTTCGCCAAGTCGCTTTTGGGTCCTCTTTCACCTGCATGACAGAAGGAACCGACCAAGGAATGGACAGCGACTTCAGACGCTCGTTACACTGCCGTCGAGATCCAAGGAGCCATGCTCGGCAGACACGAGCAGGAATGTCTGCTGCTCGCCATGCCGTGGAGAACCTGGCCGCTCAGGTTTCCGACCTCTCTGGACAGTTCCAGAGTCTACGTCTCGTGCCACCTGTTACTTCCTGGCCTGTCGAGCCTCCAGAACCTAGGGTTAATAACCCACCTTGCTACTCCGGGCAGCCCACTGAGTGCCGCTCCTTTCTCACGCAGTGTGAGATTGTGTTCTCTCTCCAACCCAACACATACTCTAGAGAGAGCTCGGGTTGCTTCGTCATTTCACTCCTTACTGGCCGGGCTCGAGAATGGGGCACAGCTATCTGGGAGGCAAGGGCTGATTGCTCTAACAAGTTCCAGAACTTTAAAGAGGAGATGATTCGGGTTTTTGACCGTTCAGTTTTTTTTGGTAGGGAGGCTTCTAGGGCCCTGGCTTCCTTATGCCAAGGTGAACGGTCCATAACGGTTATTCTATTGAGTTTCGCACTCTTGCTGCCTCTAGTGAGTGGAACGAGCCGGCGCTGCTCGCTCGTTTTCTGGAGGGACTCCACGCAGTGGTTAAGGATGAGATTCTCTCCCGGGAGGTTCCTTCAGATGTGGACTCTTTGATTGCTCTCGCCATCCGCATAGAACGACGGGTAGATCTTCGTCACCGGGCTCGTGGAAGAGAGCTCGCATCAACGGTGTTTCCCTGCTCCGCATCGCAACCATCTCCCTCCTCTGGCTCAGAGTCTGGCCCATGCAGCTGGGAGGGATTCGCATCTCGACTAAGGAGAGACGGAGGATCACCAACCGCCTGTGCCTCTATTGCGGAGTTGCTGGACATTTTGTTAATTCATGTCCAGTAAAGGCCAGAAACTCATCTGTAAGCGGAGGGCTACAGGTGGCGCAACTACTCAAGTCTCTCCATCAAAATCCTGTACTACTTTGTCGGTCCATCTACGCTGGACCGGTTGGGGTGCTACATGTGGTGCCTTGATAGACTCTGGGGCTGAGGTTGTTTCATGGACGAAGCATGGGTTCGGAAACATGACATTCCTTTCAGAGAGTTAGATAAGCCTACGCCCATGTTCGCCTTAGATGGTAGTCATCTTCCCAGTATCAGATTTGAGACACTACCTTTAACCCTCACAGTATCTGGTAACCACAGTGAGACTATTTCTTTTTTGATTTTTCGTTCACCGTTTACACCTGTTGTTTTGGGTCATCCCTGGCTAGTATGTCATAATCCTTCTATTAATTGGTCTAGTAATTCTATCCTATCCTGGAACGTTTCTTGTCATGTGAAGTGTTTTAATGTCTGCCATCCCTCCCGTTTCTTCTGTCCCTACTTCTCAGGAGGAACCTGGCGATTTGACAGGAGTGCCGGAGGAATATCATGATCTGCGCACGGTCTTCAGTCGGTCCCGAGCCAACTCCCTTCCTCCTCACCGGTCGTATGATTGTAGTATTGATCTCCTTCCGGGGACCACTCCTTCTCGGGGTAGACTATACTCTCTGTCGGCTCCCGAACGTAAGGCTCTCGAGGATTATTTGTCTGTGTCTCTTGGCGCCGGTACCATAGTGCCTTCTTCCTCTCCGGCCGGGCGGGGTTCTTTTTGTTAAGAAGAAGGACGGTACTCTGCGCCCCTGCGTGGATTATCGAGGGCTGAATGACATAACGGTTAAGAATCGTTATCCGCTTCCCCTTATGTCATCAGCCTTCGAGATTCTGCAGGGAGCCAGGTGCTTTACTAAGTTGGACCTTCGTAACGCTTACCATCTCGTGCGCATCAGAGAGGGGGGCGAGTGGAAAACGGCGTTTAACACTCCGTTAGGGCATTTTGAGTACCGGGTTCTGCCGTTTGGTCTCGCCAATGCGCCAGCTGTTTTTCAGGCATTAGTTAATGATGTTCTGAGAGACATGCTGAACATCTTTGTTTTTGTCTATCTTGACGATATCCTGATTTTTCTCCGTCACTCGAGATTCATGTTCAGCACGTTCGCGTGTCCTACAGCGCCTTTTAGAGAATTGTCTCTACGTAAAGTCTGAGAAGTGCTCTTTTCATGTCTCCTCCGTTACTTTTCTCGGTTCCGTTATTTCCGCTGAAGGCATTCAGATGGATTCCGCTAAGGTCCAAGCTGTCAGTGATTGGCCCGTTCCAAGGTCACGTGTCGAGTTGCAGCGCTTTTTAGGTTTCGCTAATTTCTATCGGCGTTTCATTCGTAATTTCGGTCAAGTTGCTGCCCCTCTCACAGCTCTTACTTCTGTCAAGACGTGTTTTAAGTGGTCGGTTCCGCCCAGGGAGCTTTTGATCTTCTAAAAGAACGTTTTACGTCCGCTCCTATCCTCGTTACTCCTGACGTCACTAGACAATTCATTGTCGAGGTTGGCCTTCAGAGGTAGGCGTGGGAGCCATTCTATCCCAGCGCTTCCAGTCTGGCGATAAGGTTCATCCTTGCGCTTATTTTCTCATCGCCTGTCGCCATCTGGCGCAACTATGATGTGGGTAACCGTGAACTGCTCGCCATCCGCTTAGCCCTAGGCGAATGGCGACAGTGGTTGGAGGGCGACCGTTCCTTTTGTCGTTTGGACAGACCATAAGAACCTTGAGTACATCCGTTCTGCCAAACGACTTAATGCCCGTCAAGCTCGTTGGGCGTTGTTTTTCGCTCGTTTCGAGTTTGTGATTTCTTACCGTCCGGGTAGCAAGAACACCAAGCCTGATGCCTTATCCCGTCTGTTTAGTTCTTCTGTGGCTTCTACTGATCCCGAGGGATTCTTCCTTATGGGCGTGTTGTCGGGTTAACAGTCTGGGGAATTGAAAGACAGGTTAAGCAAGCACTCACGCACACTGCGTCGCCGCGCGCTTGTCCTAGTAACCTCCTTTTCGTTCCTGTTTCCACTCGTCTGGCTGTTCTTCAGTGGGCTCACTCTGCCAAGTTAGCTGGTCATCCCGGTGTTCGAGGCACTCTTGCGTCTATTCGCCAGCGCTTTTGGTGGCCGACTCAGGAGCGTGACACGCGCCGTTTCGTGGCTGCTTGTTCGGACTGCGCGCAGACTAAGTCGGGTAACTCTCCTCCTGCCGGTCGTCTCAGACCGCTCCCCATTCCTTCTCGACCATGGTCTCACATCGCCTAGACTTCATTACCGGTCTGCCTTTGTCTGCGGGAAGACTGTGATTCTTACGGTTGTCGATAGGTTCTCTAAGGCGGCACATTTCATTCCCCTCGCTAAACTTCCTTCCGCTAAGGAGACGGCACAAATCATTATCGAGAATGTATTCAGAATTCATGGCCTCCCGTTAGACGCCGTTTCAGACAGAGGCCCGCAATTCACGTCACAGTTTTGGAGGGAGTTCTGTCGTTTGATTGGTGCGTCCGTCAGTCTCTCTTCCGGGTTTCATCCCCAGTCTAACGGTCAAGCAGAGGGCCAATCAGACGATTGGTGCATACTACGCAGCCTTTCTTTCAGAAACCCTGCGTCTTGGGCAGAACAGCTCCCCTGGGCAGAATACGCTCTAGTCGCTTCCTTCGTCTGCTACCGGGTTATCTCCGTTTCAGAGTAGTCTGGGTTACCAGCCTCCTCTGTTCTCATCCCCAACTTGCCGAGTCCAGCGTTCCCTCCGCTCAAGCGTTTGTCCAACGTTGTGAGCGCACCTGGAAGGAGGGTGAGGTCTGCACTTTGCCGTTACAGGGCACAGACTGTGAGCCGCCAATAAACGCAGGATTAAGAGTCCAAGGTATTGTTGCGGCCAGAGAGTGTGGCTTTCCACTCGCAACCTTCCTCTTACGCAGCTTCTCGTAAGTTGACTCCGCGGTTCATTGGTCCGTTCCGTGTCTCCCAGGTCGTCAATCCTGTCGCTGTGCGACTGCTTCTTCCGCGACATCTTCGTCGCGTCCATCCCCTGTCTTCCATGTCTCCTGTGTCAAGCCCTTTCTTCGCACCCCCGTTCGTCTTCCCTCCCCCCTCCCGTCCTTGTCGACGCACCTATTTACAAGGTACATAAGATCATGGACATGCGTTCTCGGGGACGGGGTCACCAATACTTAGTGGATTGGGAGGGTTACGGTCCTGAGGAGAGGAGTTGGGTTCCGTCTCGGGGCGTGCTGGACCGTTCACTCATCGATGATTTCCTCCGTTGCCGCCAGGATTCCTCCTCGAGTGCGCCAGGAGCGCTCGGTGGTGGGGGTACTGTCATGTTTTGTCATTTATTATCTTGTCTTGTCCCTGTGCTTCCCATTCTATTCGTTTCCCTCTGCTGGTCTTATTAGGTTCTTTCCCTCTTTCTATCCCTCTCTCTCCCCCTCCCTCTCTCACTCTCTCGCTCTCTCTTCTCTCTATCGTTCCGTTCCTGCTCCCAGCTGTTCCTATTCCCCTAATCAATCATTTAGTCTTCCCACACCTGTTCCCGATCCTTTCCCCTGATTAGAGTCCCTATTTCTTCCTTTGTGTTCCGTTCCTGTCCTGTCGGTTCCTTGTTTAGAATTCACCGTGCTGTGATTGTGTATCGCCCTGTCGTGTCGTGTTTTTCCTCAGATGCTGCGTGGTGAGCAGGTGTCTGAGTCTGTCTGGTTCGAGTGCCTTCCCGAGGCAACCTGCTGTTCACCTGCTGTTCAAGATCGAGTCTCCAGTTAGTCCTCGTCATTTCGAGTGAAAGTTGTGTTTTTTTGTTTGTATTCACTTTACTGGATTA
>NW_025758136.1:0-5289 GCF_021184085.1 Oncorhynchus gorbuscha | reverse complement strand
GGACATACCCCTCCCCCTTTCACTCTCTCGCTCTCTCTTCTCTCTGTCGTTCCGTTCCTGCTCCCAGCTGTTCCTATTCCCCTAATCATCATTTAGCCTTCCCACACCTGTTCCCGATCCTTTCCCCTGATTAGACTCCCTATTTATTCCTTTGTTATCCGTTCCTGTTCCATCGGTTCCTTGTTTTGTATTCCATGCTGTGATTGCGTTTCGCCCTGTCCTGTCGTGTTTTTTGCCGTGATTGTGTATCACCCTGTCCTGTCGTGTTTTGTGCCTTCTTCAGACGCTGCGTGTGAGCAGGTGTCTCAGTTGACTACGGCCTGCGCCTACCCGAAGCGACCTGCAGTCTGTGGCCGCTTCTCCAGTTGTTTTCCCTCTACTAATCTAGAGGATTTCAGTTATTCGGTTTTGAACATTAATAAACTCTGTTTCTGTTAAGTCGCGTTTGGGTCCTCCTTCACCTGCATGACAGAAGGAACCGATCAAAGAATGGACCCAGCGACTTCAGACGCTCGTTACACTGCCGTCGAGATCCAAGGAGCCATGCTCGGCAGACACGAGCAGGAATTGTCTGCTGCTCGTCATGCCGTGGAGAACCTGGCCGCTCAGGTTTCCGACCTCTCTGGACAGTTCCAGAGTCTACGTCTCGTGCCACCTGTTACTCCCTGGCCTGCCGAGCCTCCTGAACCCAGGGTTAATAACCCACCTTGCTACTCCGGGCAGCCCACTGAGTGCCGCTCCTTTCTCACGCAGTGTGAGATTGTGTTCTCTCTCCAACCCCACACATACTCTAGAGAGAGAGCTCGGGTTGCTTTCGTCATTTCACTCCTTACTGGCCGGGCTCGAGAATGGGGCACAGCTATCTGGGAGGCAAGGGCTGATTGCTCTAACAGATTCCAGAACTTTAAGGAGGAGATGATTCGGGTTTTTGACCGTTCAGTTTTTGGTGAGGAGGCTTCTAGGGCCCTGGCTTCCTTATGCCAAGGTGAACGGTCCATAACGGATTATTCCATTGAGTTTCGCACTCTTGCTGCCTCTAGTGAGTGGAACGAGCCGGCGCTGCTCGCTCGTTTTCTGGAGGGACTCCACGCAGTGGTTAAGGATGAGATTCTCTCCGGGAGGTTCCTTCAGATGTGGACTCCTTGATTGCTCTCGCCATCCGCATAGAACGACGGGTAGATCTTCGTCACCGGGCTCGTGGAAGAGAGCTCGCATCAACGGTGTTTCCCTGCTCCGCATCGCAACCATCTCCCTCTGGCTTTGAGACTGAGCCCATGCAGCTGGGAGGGATTCGCATCTCGAATAAGGAGAGGGAACAGAGGATCACCAACCGCCTGTGCCTCTATTGCGGAGTTGCTGGACATTTTGTTATTTCATGTCCAGTAAGAGGCCAGAGCCCATCAGTAAGCGGAGGGCTACTGGTGAGCGCTACTACTCAGGTCCCTTCATCTAGATCTTGTACTACTATGTCGGTCCATCTACGCTGGACCGGTTCGGGTGCTACATGCAGTGCTTTGATTGACTCTGGGGCTGAGGGTTGTTTCATGGACGAAGCATGGGCTCGGAAACATAACATTCCTTTCAGACCGTTAGACAGGCCTACGCCCATGTTTGCCTTAGATGGTAGTCATCTTCCCAGTATCAAATTTGAGACACTACCTTTAACTCTCACAGTATCTGGTAACCACAGTGAGACTATGTCTTTTTTGATTTTCCGTTCACCGTTTACACCTGTTGTTTTGGGTCACCCCTGGCTTGTAAGTCATAATCCTTCTATTAATTGGTCTAGTAATTCTATCCTATCCTGGAACGTTTCTTGTCATGTGAAGTGTTTAATGTCTGCCATCCCTCCCATTTCTTCTGTCCCTACTTCTCAGGAGGAACCTGGCGATTTGACAGGAGTGCCGGAGGAATATCATGATCTGCGCACGGTCTTCAGTCGGTCCCGAGCCAACTCCTTCCTCCTCACCGGTCGTATGATTGTAGTATTGATCTCCTTCCGGGGACCACTCCTCCTCGAGGTAGACTATACTCTCTGTCGGCTCCCGAACGTAAGGCTCTCGAGGATTATTTGTCTGTGTCTCTTGACGCCGGTACCATAGTGCCTTCTTCCTCTCCGGCCGGGGCGGGGTTCTTTTTTGTTAAGAAGAAGGACGGTACTCTGCGCCCCTGCGTGGATTATCGAGGGCTGAATGACATAACGGTTAAGAATCGTTATCCGCTTCCCCTTATGTCATCAGCCTTCGAGATTCTGCAGGGAGCCAGGTGCTTTACTAAGTTGGACCTTCGTAACGCTTACCATCTCGTGCGCATCAGAGAGGGGGATCAGTGGAAAACGGCGTTTAATACTCCGTTAGGGCATTTTGAGTACCGGGTTCTGCCGTTCGGTCTCGCCAATGCGCCAGCTGTTTTTCAGGCATTAGTTAATGATGTTCTGAGAGACATGCTGAACATTTTTGTTTTTGTCTATCTTGACGATATCCTGATTTTTTCTCCGTCACTCGAGATTCATGTTCAGCACGTTCGACGTGTTCTACAGCGCCTTTTAGAGAATTGTCTCTACGTAAAGGCTGAGAAGTGCTCTTTCATGTCTCCTCCGTTACTTTTCTCGGTTCCGTTATTTCCGCTGAAGGCATTCAGATGGATTCCGCTAAGGTCCAAGCTGTCAGTGATTGGCCCGTTCCAAGGTCACGTGTCGAGTTGCAGCGCTTCTTAGGTTTCGCTAATTTCTATCGGCGTTTCATTCGTAATTTCGGTCAAGTTGCTGCCCCTCTCACAGCTCTTACTTCTGTCAAGACGTGTTTTAAGTGGTCCGGTTCCGCCCAGGGAGCTTTTGATCTTCTAAAAGAACGTTTTACGTCCGCTCCTATCCTCGTTACTCCTGACGTCACTAGACAATTCATTGTCGAGGTTGACGCTTCAGAGGTAGGCGTGGGAGCCATTCTATCCCAGCGCTCCCAGTCTGACGATAAGGTTCATCCTTGCGCTTATTTTTCTCATCGCCTGTCGCCATCTGAGCGCAACTATGATGTGGGTAACCGTGAACTGCTCGCCATCCGCTTAGCCCTAGGCGAATGGCGACAGTGGTTGGAGGGGGCGACCGTTCCTTTGTCGTTTGGACAGACCATAAGAACCTTGAGTACATCCGTTCTGCCAAACGACTTAATGCCCGTCAAGCTCGTTGGGCGTTGTTTTTCGCTCGTTTCGAGTTTGTGATTTCTTACCGTCCGGGTAGCAAGAACACCAAGCCTGATGCCTTATCCCGTCTGTTTAGTTCTTCTGTGGCTTCTACTGATCCCGAGGGGATTCTTCCTTATGGGCGTGTTGTCGGGTTAACAGTCTGGGGAATTGAAAGACAGGTTAAGCAAGCACTCACGCACACTGCGTCCGCCGCGCGCTTGTCCTAGTAACCTCCTTTTCGTTCCTGTTTCCACTCGTCTGGCTGTTCTTCAGTGGGCTCACTCTGCCAAGTTAGCGGGTCATCCCGGTGTTCGAGGCACTCTTGCGTCTATTCGCCAGCGCTTTTGGTGGCCGACTCAGGAGCGTGACACGCGCCGTTTCGTGGCTGCCTGTTCGGACTGCGCGCAGACTAAGTCGGGTAACTCTCCTCCTGCCGGTCGTCTCAGACCGCTCCCCATTCCTTCGACCATGGTCTCACATTGCCTTAGACTTCATTACCGGTCTGCCTTTGTCTGCGGGGAAGACTGTGATTCTGACGGTTGTCGATAGGTTCTCTAAGGCGGCACATTTCATTCCCCTCGCTAAACTTCCTTCCGCTAAGGAGACGGCACAAATCATTATTGAGAATGTATTCAGAATTCATGGCCTCCCGTTAGACGCCGTTTCAGACAGAGGTCCGCAATTCACGTCACAGTTTTGGAGGGAGTTCTGTCGTTTGATTGGTGCGTCCGTCAGTCTCTCTTCCGGGTTTCATCCCCAGTCTAACGGTCAAGCAGAGAGGGCCAATCAGACGATTGGTCGCATACTACGCAGCCTTTCTTTCAGGAACCCTGCGTCTTGGGCAGAACAGCTCCCCTGGGCAGAATACGCTCACAATTCGCTTCCTTCGTCTGCTACCGGGTTATCTCCGTTTCAGAGTAGTCTGGGTTACCAGCCTCCTCTGTTCTCATCCCAGCTTGCCGAGTCCAGCGTTCCCTCCGCTCAAGCGTTTGTCCAACGTTGTGAGCGCACCTGGAGGAGGGTGAGGTCTGCACTTTGCCGTTACAGGGCACAGACGGTGAGAGCCGCCAATAAACGCAGGATTAAGAGTCCAAGGTATTGTTGCGGCCAGAGAGTGTGGCTTTCCACTCGCAACCTTCCTCTTACGACAGCTTCTCGTAAGTTGACTCCCGGTTCATTGGTCCGTTCCGTGTCTCCCAGGTCGTCAATCCTGTCGCTGTGCGACTGCTTCTTCCGCGACATCTTCGTCGCGTCCATCCTGTCTTCCATGTCTCCTGTGTTAAGCCCTTTCTTCGCACCCCCGTTCGTCTTCCCTCCCCCCTCCCGTCCTTGTCGAGAGCGCACCTATTTACAAGGTACATAAAATTATGGACATGCGTTCTCGGGGACGGGGTCACCAATACCTAGTGGATTGGGAGGGTTACGGTCCTGAGGAGAGGGTTGGGTTCCGTCTCGGACGTGCTGGACCGTTCGCTCATCGATGATTTCCTCCGTTGCCGCCAGGATTCCTCCTCGAGTGCGCCAGGAGGCGCTCGGTGAGTGGGGGGGTACTGTCATGTTTGTCATTTATTGTCATGTCTTGTCCCTGTGCTCCCCATGCTATTCGTTTCCCTCTGCTGGTCTTGTTTGGTTCTATCCCTCTCTCTCCCCCTCCCCTTTCACTCTCTCGCTCTCTCTTCTCTCTGTCGTTCCGTTCCTGCTCCCAGCTGTTCCTATTCCCCTAATCATCATTTAGCCTTCCCACACCTGTTCCCGATCCTTTCCCCTGATTAGACTCCCTATTTATTCCTTTGTTATCCGTTCCTGTTCCATCGGTTCCTTGTTTTGTATTCCATGCTGTGATTGCGTTTCGCCCTGTCCTGTCGTGTTTTTTGCCGTGATTGTGTATCACCCTGTCCTGTCGTGTTTTGTGCCTTCTTCAGACGCTGCGTGTGAGCAGGTGTCTCAGTTGACTACGGCCTGCGCCTACTCCGGGCGACCTGCAGTCTGTGGCCGCTTCTCCAGTTGTTTTCCCCTCTACTAATCTAGAGGATTTCAGTTATTCGGTTTTGAACATTAATAAACTCTGTTTCTGTTAAGTCGCGTTTGGGTCCTCCTTCACCTGCATGA
>NW_025758135.1:0-5289 GCF_021184085.1 Oncorhynchus gorbuscha | reverse complement strand
CTGGTGATGTCATAGACCGTGTGTGTGTGTGTGTGTGTGTCTGGTGATGTCATAGACCGTGGTGTGTGTGTGTGTGTGTGTGGCTGGTGATGTCATAGACCGTGTGTGTGTGTGTGTGTGTGTGTCTGGTGATGTCATAGACCGTGTGTGTGTGTGTGTGTGTGTCTGGTGATGTCATAGACCGTGTGTGTGTGTGTGTGTGTGTGTGTCTGGTGATGTCATAGACCGTGTGTGTGTGTGTGTGTGTGTGTGTCTGGTGATGTCATAGACCGTGTGTGTGTGTGTGTGTGTGTGTCTGGTGATGTCATAGACCGTGTGTGTGTGTGTGTGTGTGTCTGGTGATGTCATAGACCGTGTGTGTGTGTGTGTGTGTGTGTCTGGTGATGTCATAGACCGTGTGTGTGTGTGTGTGTGTGTGCTGGTGATGTCATAGACCGTGTGTGTGTGTGTGTGTCTGGTGATGTCATAGACCGTGTGTGTGTGTGTGTGTGTCTGGTGATGTCATAGACCGTGTGTGTGTGTGTGTGTGTGTGTCTGGTGATGTCATAGACCGTGTGTGTGTGTGTGTGTGTCTGGTGATGTCATAGACCGTGTGTGTGTGTGTGTGTGTGTTGTGTGTGTGTGTGTGTGTGTGTGTGTGTCTGGTGATGTCATAGACCTGTGTGTGTGTGTGTGTGTGTCTGGTGATGTCATAGACCGTGTGTGTGTGTGTGTGTGTGTCTGGTGATGTCATAGACCGTGTGTGTGTGTGTGTGTGTGTGTGTCTGGTGATGTCATAGACCGTGTGTGTGTGTGTGTGTGTCTGGTGATGTCATAGACCGTGTGTGTGTGTGTGTGTGTGTCTGGTGATGTCATAGACCGGTGTGTGTGTGTGTGTGTGTCTGGTGATGTCATAGACCGTGTGTGTGTGTGTGTGTGTGTGTCTGGTGATGTCATAGACCGTGTGTGTGTGTGTGTGTGTGTCTGGTGATGTCATAGACCGTGTGGTGTGTGTGTGTGTGTGTGTCTGGTGATGTCATAGACCGTGTGTGTGTGTGTGTGTGTCTGGTGATGTCATAGACCGTGTGTGTGTGTGTGTGTGTCTGGTGATGTCATAGACCGTGTGTGTGTGTGTGTGTGTGTGTGTCTGGTGATGTCATAGACCGTGTGTGTGTGTGTGTGTGTGTGTGCTGGTGATGTCATAGACCGTGTGTGTGTGTGTGTGTCTGGTGATGTCATAGACCGTGTGTGTGTGTGTGTGTGTCTGGTGATGTCATAGACCGTGTGTGTGTGTGTGTGTGTGTCTGGTGATGTCATAGACCGTGTGTGTGTGTGTGTGTGTGTCTGGTGATGTCATAGACCGTGTGTGTGTGTGTGTGTGTGTCTGGTGATGTCATAGACCGTGTGTGTGTGTGTGTGTCTGGTGATGTCATAGACCGTGTGTGTGTGTGTGTGTGTGTCTGGTGATGTCATAGACCGTGTGTGTGTGTGTGTGTGTCTGGTGATGTCATAGACCGTGTGTGTGTGTGTGTGTGTGTCTGGTGATGCCTGGCAGACTGTGTGTGTGTGTGTGTGTGTGTCTGGTGATGTCATAGACCTGTGTGTGTGTGTGTGTGTGTCCGGTGATACCAGACCGTGTGTGTCTGAGGATGCCCAGACCCAGGTGTGTGTGTGTGTGTGTGGTGTCTGGTGATGTCATAGACCGTGTGTGTGTGTGTGTGTGTGTCTGGTGATGTCATAGACCGTGTGTGTGCAAATTCCAGGATGTCATAGACCTGCGTGTGTGTGTCTGGTGATTGCTCATGGGATCGTAGGTGTGTAACCAGTGACGCCCACAGACTGTGGTGTGTGTGTGTGTGTGTCTGGTGATGTCATAGACCGTGTGTGTGTGTGTGTGTGTGTGTCTATATGTCAGTAGACTGCATGTGTGTGTGTGTGGCCTGGTGATGTCATAGGACCGTGGTGTGTGTGTGTGTGTGTGTCTGGTGATGTCATAGACCCGCGTGTGTGTGCGTGTGTGTGTCTGGTGATGTCATAGACTGGTGTGTGTGTGTGTGTGTCTGGTGATGTCAGACCGTGTGTGTGTGTGTGTAATGTGTCTAAGTGATGTCATAGACTGTGTGTGTATGTGTGTGTGTGTGTGGTGATGTCATAGACCGTGTGTGTGTGTGTGTGTGTCTGGTGATGTCATAGACCGTGTGTGTGTGTGTGTGTGTGTGTCTGGATGTCATAGACCGTGTGTGTGTGTGTGTGTGTGTCTGGTGATGTCATAGTGTGTGTGTGTGTGTGTGTGTGTGTCTGGTGATGTCATAGACCGTGTGTGTGTGTGTGTGTGTGTGTCTGGTGATGTCATAGACCGTGTGTGTGTGTGTGTGTGTGTGTCTGGTGATGTCATAGACCGTGTGTGTGTGTGTGTGTGTGTGTCTGTGTGATGTGTCATGTGACCGGTGATGTGTGTGTGTGTGTGTGTGTGTCTGGTGATGTCACAGACCGTGTGTGTGTGTGTCTGGTGTGTGTCATAGACCGTGTGTGTGTGTGTCTGGTGATGTCATAGACCGTGTGTGTGTGTGTCATAGTGTGTGTGTGTGTGTGTCTGGTGATGTCATAGACCGTGTGTGTGTGTGTGTGTGTGTCTGTGATGTGTGATGTGTGTGTGTGTGTGTGTGTGTGTGTGTGTGTGTGTCTGGTGATGTCATAGACCGTGTGTGTGTGTGTGTGTGTGTGTGTGTGTGTCTGGTGATGTCATAGACCGTGTGTGTGTGTGTGTGTGTGTGTGTGTGTCTGGTGATGTCATAGACCGTGTGTGTGTGTGTGTGTGTGTGTGTGTGTCTGGTGATGTCATAGACCGTGTGTGTGTGTGTGTGGTGATGTCATAGACCATGAGTGTGTGTGTACTGGTGATGTCATAGACCGTGAGTGTGTGTGTGTGTGTGTGTGTGTCTGGTGATGTCATAGACCATGAGTGTGTGTGTGTAGACCGTGGTGATGTCATAGACCACATAGACCGTGTGTGTGTGTGTGTGTCTGGTGATGTCATAGACCGTGTGTGTGTGTGTGTGTGTGTGTGTCTGGTGATGTCATAGACCGTGTGTGTGTGTGTGTGTGTCTGGTGATGTCATAGACCGTGTGTGTGTGTGTGTGTGTGTGTACCTCTGGTGATGTCATAGACTGTGTGTGTGTGTGTGTGTGTCTGGTGATGTCTGGTGATGTCATAGACCATGTGTGTGTGTGTGTGTGTGTGTGTGTGTCTGGTGATGTCATAGACCGTGTGTGTGTGTGTGTGTGTGTGTGTGTGTGATGTCATAGACCGTGTGTGTGTGTGTGTGTGTCTGGTGATGTCACAGACCATAGTAGTGTGTGTGTGTGTCTGGTGATGTCATAGACCGTGTGTGTGTGTGTGTGTGTGTGTGTGTCTGGTGATGTCATAGACCGTGTGTGTGTGTGTGTGTGTGTGTGTGTGTGTGTGTGTGTGTGTGTCTGGTGATGTCATAGACCGTGTGTGTGTGTGTGTGTGTCTGGTGATGTCATAGACGTGTGTGTGTGTGTGTGTGTGTGTGTCTGGTGATGTCATAGACCGTGTGTGTGTGTGTGTGTGTGTGTCTGGTGATGTCATAGACCGTGTGTGTGTGTGTGTGTGTGTGTGTGTGTCTGGTGATGTCATAGACCGTGTGTGTGTGTGTGTGTGTGTGTGTGTGTGTGTCTGGTGATGTCATAGACCGTGTGTGTGTGTGTGTGTGTGTGTGTGTGTGTGTGTGTCTGGTGATGTCATAGACCGTGTGTGTGTGTGTGTGTGTGTGTGTCTGGTGATGTCATAGACCGTGTGTGTGTGTGTGTGTGTGTGTCTGGTGATGTCATAGACCGTGTGTGTGTGTGTGTGTGTGTGTCTGGTGATGTCATAGACCGTGTGTGTGTGTGTGTGTGTGTGTGTGTCTGGTGATGTCATAGACCGTGTGTGTGTGTGTGTGTGTCTGGTGATGTCATAGACCGTGTGTGTGTGTGTGTGTGTGTGTCTGGTGATGTCATAGACCGTGTGTGTGTGTGTGTGTGTGTCTGGTGATGTCATAGACCGTGTGTGTGTGTGTGTGTGTGTGTCTGGTGATGTCATAGACCGTGTGTGTGTGTGTGTGTGTGTCTGGTGATGTCATAGACCGTGTGTGTGTGTGTGTGTGTGTGTCTGGTGATGTCATAGACCGTGTGTGTGTGTGTGTGTGTGTCTGGTGATGTCATAGACCGTGTGTGTGTGTGTGTGTGTGTGTCTGGTGATGTCATAGACCGTGTGTGTGTGTGTGTGTGTGTGTCTGGTGATGTCATAGACCGTGTGTGTGTGTGTGTGTGTGTGTGTCTGGTGATGTCATAGACCGTGTGTGTGTGTGTGTGTGTGTCTGGTGATGTCATAGACCGTGTGTGTGTGTGTGTGTGTGTGTGTCTGGTGATGTCATAGACCGTGTGTGTGTGTGTGTGTCTGGTGATGTCATAGACCGTGTGTGTGTGTGTGTGTGTGTGTCTGGTGTGTCATAGACCGTGTGTGTGTGTGTGTGTGTGTGTGTGTGTCTGGTGATGTCATAGACCGTGTGTGTGTGTGTGTGTGTGTGTGTCTGGTGATGTCATAGACCGTGTGTGTGTGTGTGTGTGTGTGTGTGTCTGGTGATGTCATAGACCGTGTGTGTGTGTGTGTGTGTGTGTGTGTCTGGTGATGTCATAGACCGTGTGTGTGTGTGTGTGTGTGTGTCTGGTGATGTCATAGACCGTGTGTGTGTGTGTGTGTGTCTGGTGATGTCATAGACCGTGTGTGTGTGTGTGTGTGTCTGGTGATGTCATAGACCGTGTGTGTGTGTGTGTGTGTGTCTGGTGATGTCATAGACCGTGTGTGTGTGTGTGTGTGTGTCTGGTGATGTCATAGACCGTGTGTGTGTGTGTGTGTGTGTGTGTCTGGTGATGTCATAGACCGTGTGTGTGTGTGTGTGTGTGTGTCTGGTGATGTCATAGACCGTGTGTGTGTGTGTGTGTGTGTGTCTGGTGATGTCATAGACCGTGTGTGTGTGTGTGTGTGTGTGTCTGGTGATGTCATAGACCGTGTGTGTGTGTGTGTGTGTGTGTCTGGTGATGTCACAGACCGTGTGTGTGTGTGTGTGTGTCTGGTGATGTCATAGACCGTGTGTGTGTGTGTGTGTGTGTCTGGTGATGTCATAGACCGTGTGTGTGTGTGTGTGTGTGTGTGTGTGTGTGTGTGTCTGGTGATGTCATAGACCGTGTGTGTGTGTGTGTGTGTGTGTCTGGTGATGTCATAGACCGTGTGTGTGTGTGTGTGTG